>NC_134353.1:686307268-686393220 GCF_048569485.1 Anomaloglossus baeobatrachus | reverse complement strand
CCCCCCTCCTCCCCCGCCTGCTTGCCGCCAAGTGCTGATCAGCTACGTGATTGGCTGATCAGGTACGTAATTGTTGCTCTAGTTTTTGCTTTTTTTTGTGCACCCCAAATAAAAAAAAACAAAACATGAACAATTAGGTACCTGATCAGCAATCGTCCTGCAGTCGTACTCGACTTTGGACAGGACTTCTTTTTTCCATCCCACCTAGTCCCCCCCCCCCCCCCCTTTTTTTGCAGAACATTTGTGCGTGCGCCCTGTTTGTTTTTTTCTATGCCATGGGGGGGGGTCTAGTTTCCAAAATGGGGTCACATGTGGGGGAGCTCCACTGTTTCGGCACCTCAGGGGGTCTCCAAACACAACATGGAATACGCTAATTATCCCAGACAATTTTGCGTTTGAAACGTCAAATGGCGCTCCTTGCCTTCCGAGCTTTGCTGTGCGCCCAAACATTTGATTTACACCACATATGAGTTGTCTGTGTACTCAGGAGAAACTGCACAATACATTTTATGGTGCAATTTTTCCTGATACCCTTGTGAAAAAAAAGCTACCTTGTTGAAGTAACAATTTTGTGGTAAAATTTTTTTATTTTATTTTCACGGCTCAACTCTATTAACTTTTGTGAAGCCCCCAGAGGTTCAAAGTGCTCAATAAGCATCTAGATAAATTCCATGAGGGGTCTAGTTTCCAAAATGGGGTCACTTGTGGGGGAGCTCCACTGTTTTGGCACCTCAGGGGCTCTCCAAACCCGACATGGTGCGGCTAACGATTCCAGCTAATTTTCTGTTCAAAAAGTCAAATGACGCTCCTTCCCTTCCGAGTCCTGCCATGCGCCCAAAACAGTGGTTTTTCGCCACATATGAGGTATCTGTGTGCTCAGAAGAAATTGCCCAACAAATATTGGGGGTTCATTTAATCCTGCTACCCTTGTGAATATGCAATATTTGAGGCTAAATTAACATTTTTGTTGCAAAAAGTAAAATGTTCATTTTTTTCCTTCCACATTGCTTTAGTTACTGTGAAGCACCTGAAGGGTTAAAGGGAACCTGTCATCAGAAATTTCGCCCAAAAGCTAAAAGATTCCCCCTCTGCAGCTCCTGGGCTGCATTCTAGGAAGGTCCCTGTTATTATTGTGCCCCATGTGAGACCAAAATAAAGCCTTTATAAAGTTCTACCTTTTTGTATGCAGCTTCTGTAAATCCGTCCCGGGGGCGGGCTCTCTGCCGTCCGTTATTCTGCCTCCTGGTCCTGTATGCCGCCCCCATCGCTCCTTTCCATATCTGATGCACCGCCCACTGCTCCAGCCATCCCCGCGCATGCCCAGTGCCAGTCTCACAGGACTGAGCAGTGTGACCGCTGGTGACGTGTGCGCAGGCAAGTGATTATGGACGGGACTGTGACTGTTATCAGCAAGTACCCGCCCATAATCTCGTGAGCGCACAAACCTCTCCAGCGGTCAGACACACTGTGCTCAGGGTAGTGCTAGACTGTATGGGCTGCTTCCAGGGATGACGTCCCTTTGTCATGTGATAGGGGCGTGTTCAAAATACTATCACATGACAAAGGGACGTCATCCCTGAAAGCAGCCCATACAGTCTAGCACTACCCTGAGCACAGTGTGTCTGACCGCTGGAGAGGTTTGCGCGCTCAAGAGATTATGGGCGGGTACTTGCTGATAACAGTCACAGTCCCGTCCATAATCACTTGCCTGCGCACACGTCACCAGCGGTCACACTGCTCAGTCCTGTGAGACTGGCACTGGGCATGCGCGGGGATGGCTGGAGCAGTGGGCGGTGCATCAGATATGGAAAGGAGCGATGGGGGCGGCATACAGGACCAGGAGGCAGAATAACGGACGGCAGAGAGCCCGCCCCCGTGACGAATTTACAGAAGCTGCATACAAAAAGGTAGAACTTTATAAAGGCTTTATTTTGGTCTCACATGGGGCACAATAATAACAGGGACCTTCCTAGAATGCAGCCCAGGAGCTGCAGAGGGGGAATCTTTTAGCTTTTGGGCGAAATTTCTGATGACAGGTTCCCTTTAATAACCTTCTTGAATGTGGTTTTGAGTAGCCTGAGGGGTGCCGTTTTTGGAATGGTGTCACTTTTGGGTGTTTTGTGTCATGTAGACCTTTCAAAATGGCTTCAAATGTGATGTGGTCCCTAAAAAAAGTGGCTTTTGTGAATTTTGTTGTAAAAATAAGAAATTGCTCATAAACTTTGAACCCCTATAACTTCCTTAATTTTTTTTTTTTTCCAAAAATTCTTCTGATGTAAAGTAGACATGTGGGAAATGTTATTTATTAATTATTGTGTGTCATGTCTCGTTGGTTTTAGAGCATAAAAGTTTGAAAGTTACAAAATTTTCAAAATTTTCGCAAAATTTTCGATATTTTTTGCGTTTCTTTGTAAAAAAAAAAAAAAAAAAATCGGCTTAAATTTACCACTAACATGAAGCCCAATATGTCACGAAAAAACAATCTCAGAATCACCGGGATCCGCTGAAGCGTTCCAGAGTTATAACCTCATAAAGTGACACTGGTCAAAATTGCAAAAAATGGCCTGGTCTTTAGGGTCAAAATAGGCTTGGGGCTGAAGAGGTTAAAACACAGACCCTATAAAATAGGGAACATAGTGACGATCCACTCAGCGTTTGTGCGCAGTGTTGGCCCCTGTCAGGGTGGTGCCGAGGCCCTCTGTATAGGAACACCCCGTCTGCTTGGCTTTCTTCCAGTTCAGTCACATACCAGCCAGATGGAGGCTGAAAGAGAACACTTTTGGCCTCAATCTGGTGGATGGTTGCCTATGGCAGCGTTACAGTATACGGCAGAAGAAACTATAGCCTTGGTGCCAGAGGCCGTGTGCGCTGACCCTCAGACTGTGACATCACTGTACCTTCAATGTATACATTTTCATTTTAGGGTTGTGTCCAAAGAACTTGTACATATCTGCTGTTTGTTTCTTTTTTGCATGAGGTTGTTGATGGGGTGGGCTCATCTTCCCGGTGAACTGGTTGGCTGACTGTTCGGACCAGCGGCAGGGATACACCAATGGCCAGAACTGTGCACGCTCTGATGCATTCCTACTTCAGCATCAGAGGAGCTCTGTGGGACTGAAGTTGGATCCAGCAAGCTTGTGAGCAGTATTTACAACTTCTAGCAAAGAGCTTGTAAGCACTGGGTTCCTTGCTTTGGAGGGTTTCTGCCTTTTTTTTTTTTTGTGCTCAGCATATACGGTAATGGCCAGTCTTAAGCTACTTTCACACATCAGTTTTCTGCATTCAGGCACAATGCTTTTTTTCCTGATCCAACGGATCCGGCAAAAAATGTAAAAACCGTATCCACCGAATCCATTTTTTTTAGACTGATCCGTTTTGCATCCGTTTTTTTTTTTTTTTTTTTTTTTTGCTGGATCTGTTTTTTCAAAACATTAAAGCATGCTCAGTTTACAAAAACTGATTCGGCAGCCGCATCCGTTTTTTGCCACATTACGCCGGATCCGGCGTCCATAGGCTTCCATTGTAAAACGTGTCGGATCTGGCATGATGCGGTTTTTTTAAGGGGCCAAAAAACATTACATGAAACGTTCCATCCGGCCGCCGCATTAATTTTTCCGCATCCGGAAAAAAACGGATGCAACGCAAAGCCATCAGGCACAATCCGGTAACAATGCAAATCTATGGGGATAAAACGGATGCGGTACCGGATCCGTTTTACCCGTTTTTTTCCGGATTGTGCCTGATGGAAAAAACCTGATGTGTGAAAGTAGCCTTAGCAACCCTTATCTGATCCATTAGTCTAAAGGTGGTGTCACACACAGTGACAACGACGTCGCTGCTACGTCACCATTTTCTGTGACGTTGCAGCGACGTCCCGTCGCTGTGTGTGACATCCAGCAACGACCTGGCCCCTGCTGTGAGGTCGCCGCTCGTTGCTGAATGTCCAGCTTCATTTTTTGGTCGTCGCTCTCCTGCTGTGACGCACACATCGCTGTGTGTGACAGCGAGAGAGCGACGAAATGAAGCGAGCAGAGAGCAGGAGCCGGCGTCTGGCAGCTGCGGAAAGCTGTAACCACTGTAAACATCGGGTAACCAAGGTGGTTACCCAATATTTACCTTCGTTACCAGCCTCCGCCGCTCTCACGGTGCCAGCGCCGGCTCCTGCTCTCTGCACATGTAGCTGCAGTACACATCGTGTAATTAACCCGATGTGTACTGTAGCTAAGAGAGCAGGAGCCAGCGCTAAGCAGTGTGCGCGGCTCCCTGCTCTCTGCACATGTTGCAGCACTGTCGTTATGATCGCTGCTTCGGCTGCTGTGTTTGACAGCTAAGCAGCGATCATAACAGCGACTTACAAGGTCGCTGCTACGTCACAGAAAATGGTGACGTAACAGCGACGTCGCTGTCGTTTAGTGTGACCCCAGCTTAATGCTCTTTATCACAAGCTATTGCTAGAACCAGCCCTTTTGTGTCTTCCGTCTGCTGACCACTGTCTGTTATCAAGTGTACGCAATCTCTTTCTGCCAGGAATAGTCTCCCGACTCCTGCTCTCCTGTCTGTCAAACTGAATATAGTTATGATGTTGAAGAGGGCTTTCAGTGGCGGGAAGGAAGATCCAGCACCTGTAGTGCTAGCAGAGTGCTTGTGAAAAGGCAAGTTACACAGGTTTCCAGAACATATGAGACTGGTATTTGCACAAAAAGCAGTTTTAAAATGCTGTGGGGGAGGAGGTCAACAAAGACCATGGGGTCCCATTCATGAAGGTCTTTAGCCAGAAGTCTCATAAAAAATGTAAAAAATGTATCACAACTCGGAGGTTGTTTGGAATGTTTGTGACTTTTGATGATTTCTTGCGTCCCTAAGATGGACGGAGCATAGCAGGGCCGTGGCTATGACCAGCTGTATTTTATGAGACGTGTCGCCCCTTTAGTGGCTCAGCTTTCACCAGAATTGTTCTCCGGTCCCTGACTGAAGTATGTCTGTGGCAGAGGCGTACAGCAATTAGAAGATTCACCTTTTAATGAATACAGGCTACCCCTGGCCTCTTCCAATACTGAATGAATTGGCCCCATGTTTTGACTGGAAGGACAGGTTCACAGGCAATCTGTAACAAGGTTTTCTGAGAAAAGCATGGTGTAGGTGCAGAGGCCCTGATTCCTGCAATGTTACCTACTGGGCTGCTTGCTGCAGTTTTGATTAAAAACTGCTTTCTCTGCTGCAGATTGACTTATTCTCTGAATGCTGTGCCCTGTATAATCTTACCACACTACTGATTGATAGTTTTCTATGTACCCTGTGCATAGGCAGAAAGCTGCCATTCAATAGTGCGGAGCGGTGTATCAGGAGATGAGAGGTTAATTCCACGCTGACAATGTAGGACACCTGGATAGATGAATAAGTAGTTTATTAGTCTACGCATTTCAAAGCAGAGGCTTCCTCAGGACATAACACTACAAACTTTTTGTAGTTGTCCTGAAGAAGCCTCTGGTTCGAAACATGTAGACTAATAAACTACTTATTCATCTCTCCTGGTCTCCTCCCTTGGTAGCGCGGAATTAACCTCTTACCTCCTGATACACTGCTCTTCACTTTTGTGGGTCCGCAGCAGCCTCCTGTATGTTTCTACTCCGTGGTTGTAGATTTCCTCCCTCAATCAGGCGAGCAAGCCACATTCGTATATACCCTTTACCCCACATTGGTAATGCCCTATTCCACTGTCTTCATTCCAGTTACTATTCCTCCACTGTCGGGATGTAGTTCTATATAGCTTATTAATATGGAGGACTACATAACAACAGGTCTGATAAAACTGCAAGCCCAGTAAGTGACACATCGCTGGAATCAGGGTCTCTGCCCGTACATTATGCTGCTCTCAGATTAGGTGGTAAACACCCGGTGGCAGATTCCCTTTAAGGCACTTTATTAGGTGTGGTTATGTCTCATTATTGTAATGAACTCTGTGTTTTATTGCTCTAGACCTGGGGGTGTAAATCCACATTTAATTACTTTTTATGACTGTTAATTTACTTCATGGTATAAAAGTGCCCGCTGAATTATTGATTGGCTTCATATTGGAGTTTTGGCACTTTTCCTTGTAAGTGTCGATTTGTTGTTTATTTGTTTGAAACTGTTAATCTAGAACAGCAATATGATGGAACCGGGGCTTGTAATACATTCTAGAGGGAGATTCCCATCTTAATGGGGTAATCGACTACTACTCTACTGATGACCTAACCTTATGAGGGGTGATAAATATCAGATGGGTGGGGGTCTGACCCCCAATACACCTACAGATCAGCAACCTTTTGAATATGTTCTGAGATACCGTTATCGGGAAAGACTACTAAAGAGTATAGACCGTCAATATCAACGGTATGGACAAAGCTTTAAGCCAGACCTGGGCAAGGGGCGGCCTGCGGGCCGGATGCTGCCCGCCTACTGTCTGTGACTGGCCCGCCCGTCTTAGCTCAGAGTTGGAGGCGTGGCCTGATCTATGCCTCCACTCCGCTCCACTGCCGGGAGCTCTATCCCGCAGTGCAGTGATACGCAGCTGCCACACCCCCCCTCTGCTGGTTACGCCCTCTCTTGCTGCCAGTTATGCCCCTCTGGATGCTGGTCACAGTCTCTGGATGCCTTCCATGGTATCTATGCTGCTAGCCACGCCCCTTTTGCGGTCGTCCACGCCCCCTCAATGCTGGACACACACTCCTCGGATGCCTTCCTTGTCCCCTCCTGCTGCTGTTGATGCTGGCCACGCCCACTTTGCCTTCCCCTTCTACCCAGGATCCTCGCATGTGACCAGCTCATCTGCACCGGTCTCTTTAAAAACGTCTGTTCTGCAGCTGAGGTAAGTGCACCAGTAGCAGCAGGCAGAGAGCAGAGTGCATGCAGGAGGGGGGAGCAGACACACAGGGGACTCAGAGAAGGCAGACAGGCTCTGCTGCTGCAGTGCTGCCTGCCTGTGCCCTCAGCACCCCCAGGGCCAGTATGAATGGCCCACTGGCCACCAGGGCCAGTATGTATGGTCCCCACTGGCCACCAGGGCCAGTATGTATGCTCTCCACTGGCCACCAGGGCCAGTATGTATGGTCCCCACTGGCCACCAGGGCCTGTATGTATGGTCCCCACTGGCCACCAGGGCCTGTATGTATGGTCCCCACTGGCCACCAGGGCCTGTATGTATGGTCCCCACTGGCCACCAGGGCCTGTATGTATGGTCCCCACTGGCCACCAGGGCCTGTATGTATGGTCCCCACTGGCCACCAGGGCCTGTATGTATGGTCCCCACTGGCCACCAGGGCCTGTATGTATGGTCCCCACTGGCCACCAGGGCCTGTATGTATGGTCCCCACTGGCCACCAGGGCCTGTATGTATGGTCCCCACTGGCCACCAGGGCCTGTATGTATGGTCTCCACTGGCCGCCAGGGCCAGTATGTATTCTCTCACTGACCTTCATATTTTCATTGAATCTTTGTATTGTTTAACTTACTGTTTGTTTATGGAGGGTTAGTATATATGCTATATACAGTATTGGGTAGAACTGAGTTTATTATATTAATCTGGCCCTCTAAAACCATCCCAATTTCTCATGCGGCCCCATAGGAAAATTAATTGCCCACCCCTGCTTTAAGCATATTTGGGGATTTGCTATACATGCCATGGATGTCAGAATTCCACCTTTGCTAAGTTGGTCAGGTACCATATTTTTCGGATTATAAGATGCCCTTTTCCTCCCAAAAATTTGGGAGGAAAATGAGGTGTCTTAAAATCCGAATGTAGCTTACCAGGTGGTGGAGAGAGGTCACAGGAAGCAGGACAATGCTGTGCTGCGGGCGCTGCTCTGTGCGGCGGGCGGGCAGCAAGGCTCTATGCGGTGAGCACGAGGCCCGAGTCATTCTGAAGATGTCGGCGGTAAGTTCTTCAAATGATGGCACCCAGAGTCGGCGCGTGCGCCGATGGAGCTCTCGGCTCAAGCTCATATCTCCGGCCTCCATTTCTATGAAGCCCACACCGCTGACATCTTCAGAATGGTCAGTGCCTCGCCACCTGCAGCGAGCACCAGCACAGGGCCGCCCCAGCACAGGGCCGCCCCAGCACAGGGCCGCCCCAGCACAGGGCCGCCCCAGCACAGGGCCGCCCCAGCACAGGGCCTCCCCAGCACAGGGCCTCCCCAGCACAGGGCCTCCCCAGCACAGGGCCGCCCCAGCACAGGGCCGCCCCAGCACAGGGCCGCCCCAGCACAAAAAAATCCGGTATTTGTATAATGTGATGTGCACTATACTGTATGACAAAGCTGACATGGCAATCCCCTGCACTAGTCTCTGTAGGAGATATGTTCCATCTCATTGCTGCCAATGTAATCTCTTGATGACCAGGGTCTGCCAAAGCAAGAGCCCGATGCCTCATGAAGAGCGGTCTGAGGCCGGGACTCTTCTCTA
The DNA here is from genome assembly GCF_048569485.1 of Anomaloglossus baeobatrachus. Taxonomy (NCBI): domain Eukaryota; kingdom Metazoa; phylum Chordata; class Amphibia; order Anura; family Aromobatidae; genus Anomaloglossus; species Anomaloglossus baeobatrachus. The sequence continues at coordinate 686,384,781 of NC_134353.1, read as the reverse complement.
AAGGCCACGTCACACTAAGCAACATCGCTAGCAACATCGCTGCTGAGGCACGACTTTTGTGATGTAGCAGCGATGTTGCTAGTGATGTTGCTGTGTGTGACATCCAGCAACAACCTGGCCCCTGCTGTGAGGTCGCTGGTTGTTGCTGAATGTCCTGGGCCATTTTTTAGTTGTTGCTCTCCCGCTGTGAAGCACACATCGCTGTGTGTGACAGCGAGACAGCAACAACTGAATGTGCAGGGAGCAGGAGCCGGCTTCTGCGAACACTGGTAACCACGGTAAACATCGGGTAACCAAGAAGCCCTGTCCTTGGTTACCCGATATTTACCTTCGTTACCAGCATCCGCTGCTCTCACGCTGTCAGTGCCGGCTCCCTGCTTCCTGCACACATAGCCAGACTAGACATCGGGTAATTAACCCCATGTGTACTCTGGCTAGGAGTGCAGGGAGCGAGCGCTAAGCGGTGTGCGCTGGTAACCAAGGTAAATATCGGGTTGGTTACCCGATATTTACCTTAGTTACCAAGCGCAGCATCGCTTCCATGCGTCGCTGCTGACTGGGGGGTGGTCACTGGTTGCTGGTGAGATCTGCCTGTGTGACAGCTCACCAGAAACCCGTGTAGTGACGCTGCAGCGATCCCTGCCAGGTCAGGTTGCTGGTGGGATCGCTGGAGCGTCGCTTAGTGTGACGGTACCTTTAAGGCATCCATAATGTTATCGATAAACAGATTGTGGTGTCAGATATGGCATCTGTGGATGTTACTGTGATTTGGACTGCTGCAGACCCTTGGGAAGAAGAGCAAGGTTCTATGTCTGAGCTGAAGGGTACAGCAGTCAGAAGAGGGCCTCAGTACCCCTTGTTGGGCGATTGGGGGTAGAAATGAGCGGGCACTGCCATGCTCGGGTGCTCAGTACTTGTAACCAGCAGTTGACCGTTCGGACAGGCTTGACTCGTGTATCAAGTATAATGGAAGTCAATGGGGAACACAAATATTACAAAATACAAAATAAAGTACTTTTTTTTTGTCCAGATAAATTCATTGCACAGGGAAAATGCAGACGTTGTAGTATACTTTTAAGTTTGTTTTTCACAAAAAAAATGGAAAAATCTAATTGGGGGGAAAACAATTGACTATACAGGTAAAGACACATACATGAACATAAGAGAATGTAAAAAATGTCAGGAAATAAATTAGTAACTGTCGGTTTAGATTTTATTTCAGACGTCAGTAGTACACATGGAAATAAGCATCCTTGTAATACATCTTATCAGACAGATCTGCTTCCGTCTCCTCCTGGACCGATCTTCCACTCTCAGTAATGGGAACATCTGTCTTCACTGAGACAGATTTTACTCCTGAATTGAGGCAGATGACAGTTGGTGCTTTTGAAATTCCATGGAAGGAGACACTAGAGAGACACCGATATTCTCCATAGAATCCTTAGAGCACCAACTGCCACCTCCTATCTTAGTAATGAGAAATCTGTATTTACTGAGCAAAGGTTTAGCTGTGAATAGAAAATTTTGAGAATGAAAGATCAGTCCTTCCGGTGAAAGAAGCCGAATTCTACATTAAGATGTACAATTGTGGAGTGGGGCGAGAGATGGTCTTTCTTTAAAACAATTCACTTAAAGGGGTCTAAATCCATAAGCCTATGTGACTGCAGACTTGTGAATCCTCACATCACACACACTGTGCTCTATAAGGATTCGTCCGTGTCCGAGCCAGGGACAGCAGTCACGTGGCCGCGAGTATGCAATATGCTTACTCTCCTCCCGGACACAATCCAACTAGATGGGCGCAGCCTCATTCCATGTAAGTGTATTGAGCAAGACCGTGCCCCAGTAGTTGGATTCAGCCATGAGTCTGCATATCGCATACCCGCTGCCACTTTCCGACTGTCACTGGTGAATCCTCACAGCGCATAGTATGCGTGATCTTAGGATTCACAAGTCTGCAGTCACATTGGGTGATTGCAAACTTATGGATTTAGACTGGACAATCCCTTTTAAAGTAATAGTCTTATGTTGTTAAATTGCTTTAATCAGTTAGACAACATGAAAATAAGCAAGTTTGCAATTGACTATCTTTTTCCATCTGCTGTCATTCTCCTGCAATTAGAACTTTTATCTTTTATGGTGTACAGCTAGCTTCCACGGTGCTTGGCCACCAGACCCTGAACTAGAGTGCGCAGCAGTAAAATTCCAGTAGAGAAGTCCACATATAACATCCCAGTTAGCTCTCTCCAGCCCAATAATTTCTATATAGCAGTTAGTTAGCGGCTCACCTTTTTCCCACTAGGCTCATGACAAGCTGCTGTTGTAAATTTTACAAAATCAGCAGCCCTGTAGTTTTGAGGGAGGGTCTCCTCATTACAGCTTTGTGCTTTTGCAGTCCTCTGTGCTCTGGCTTGTACAAATGCCCTGTTATCTCTGTATGCAAGCACAGTGATAGCGGTGTACACATTCCAGGAAAAAACAGTGATGGCTGATTGTGTTACAGCAGAACTTGTGCTGAGCTTTATAGTTCTACTTAGGCCGTGTTCACACGTTCAGAATTTGTAACCAAAACAAGGAATGGGTAAGAAATGTAGAAGTGGTGCCCGTGTTTTTATTAGGGTATGTGCCCATGATCAGGACTCCCTGTGTCCTGGACACGGCGCGTCCTGACCTGTGGGGCCGCGAGTCTCCACCGCAGGAGACCGCAGCTGCTTGAACCCACGATCAGGGTTTGGGGCGCCGCGATCTCTCGCTTGTGTTCTCCCTACGGAGGATGCATGCAAAACCGCAGCAAACAATTGACATGCGGCGGTCTGGAAACGCGCACCGCAGGTCAGTGTTTGCTGCGGAAAAAACAAGCACAGTGGTCACGGGATTTCTAGAAATTCCATCCACAATGTTTGTACTGTACAACGCTGCTGAAGCATGCTGCGTCCAAAACGCTGGTCGTGGGCACGCACGCTTAGGCTATGTGCCCACGGGGAAAGTGTCCTGAGGATATATCCGCCGGACATTCCGCAGGAGCTCCCAGAAAACCGCAGCACCATTTTGTCTGTTTCCATGCTGCGGATGTATTTCGGAATGTCCTGCGGATATGCTGCGGTCATTCTGCATTGAGGATACAGTACCACGGCTTCGGCACCGCATCCTCAATGCAGAACAAGTGCTGGAGTGATCGGGGTGTTCATACTTACCTCCATCACGCAGCACTTCACCCTCCGGCCGTGTCTGCACTGTGCAGGAGAAGGTGGGCGGGCCTGAACTAGCTCCGGCTGTCACATGACCGCAGCTCATGCAGGCCCCGCCCACCTCCTGCTCCTGGCGCCACCGCGCTCCTCTGCACCGGAGGAAGTGACTTCGGTGTCTTTTATCAAGGCAGGTTAGTATGGGACCCTGCGGAAAAATCCGCAGGAATAATTCACATGCTGCAGATTTTTCCGCAGGGAAATCCGCACTATTTCCGCTGCGTAAAAATTAACGCAGCATTGGCACAGCACTTCCAAAATGCCATAGAAATGGCTGGGGACTCGCTGTCCTGCAGATTTTTGAGAAATCCGAGGAATTTCCGCAAAAAAATCGCGACAAATTCCGCGAATTTACCACAGCTTGGGCACATAGCCTTATACTTTTCCTCTGATTGTTCCACTCCTGATATTGATTTACAAATACAGAGGTAAAAAACTGACATGGCCTTATACTACAGTTCTGCTACTCACCAGAGCTGTCCTTCACGGAGGAATGCCCAACCCCCCGAAATCAGGAGGTAAGAAAACTATAAGGGGACGTGCCCACCATCAGTGTTTGCAGCGTTTTGGATGTAGCGTGTGGGGTTGGCCGGGGATTCTAGGTAAATGTTACTGGCCTCAGTTGTTGTTCCATGTGCTTACGTGCTGCTAAGAAGCTGATGTGAAGACCCGCCGGCCGTCTCCCCTCTAATCACGGCTTCATTGTAGGCATCATGGATGGTAGAGCGTCACTAATCTGTGCAATCATTGTATGGATAATGTGTCTCTGGAGCATAAAATGAACCAATTTCTGTTGTGGTGACAGTCACATTGAGGCTATGTGCACACAGCGCATTTTAGACTCCGCCATCGCATTTTAGGTCAGGAGAAGCTTCAGGAAAACGCTGGCTGTGGTTTATTTCTTTTTCTTCTAATTCTGAAGTGATTAAAAAAGTGTCAAAATTGGAATATGTTCACAGCAAGTGGTTTAGTCACCGTCGTGCACATGTTCATGGTTTTGGCTTTTTTTATAGCCCTTTCCCTGGCAGAATCTGCCTGAGCACAGCTCCATTTACACATACCCCGATCAGTGCAGTTTCTATGTGTAGTTACAACGATCCACAAGTCTCACATCCAAAGTTTATTATCTTTCTTTCTAAGCAATGTTTTTTTTTTTTTTTTCAGCCGAGTAGTTTTGCCGTGCTCCGTGGAAGAGGTAGGCCTTACTTATGGACTTCATTCTTTTCTGTATTTCGTGATAAAGTCGGGATAATGAAAGTATAATTAATAATATTGAATTGAAGCTCTACCCCGAAAATAAGCCCTAGTTGTGGTTCAATAATGAAGTGTCCATGCAGAGAAAAAAGTTAAAGAATCCCCCAAAAGAGAGAAGACAGACCCCGCAATCATACTCAGTAGACCCCAAACGGGACCCAGTGTAATGCGAGGACCTGCAGTGGAACACACACACACATACACATACACATCTGTGATACCATACTGCTCCTGGGACGCAGTGGAACGTGAGGACCTGCAATGGAACACACACTGGATGCAGTGGAAAGCATCGAGGACCTGTGGTGGAATGCATTGATGCGTTCCACCTCAGTTTCTCACGTTTCCCTGGTCCCACTGCCGGCTGGAAGCAGTACGGTATCACCGGATGTTTGTGTGTGTGTTGTTACTGCGATCTGATGTCTGTGGGTGCGCTGGCCGAAAGCAGGGAAGGACTTGCTGGGAGCGCCCACTGTGGATCACATGAGGGAGTGACGTAGATGTCTGGGGTCTGGTAAGTATGATTCTCCTGGGGGTGGGGGTGTTTGCTTTTTTTGTTGGGTAAACTTACCCCCAATCTGTTTCCCCGAAAATAAGCCCTAGCACGGGTCTTATTCTCGCAGAAACACAGTAGATCAGTTTCCTTACATTTTGAGACGTTCCACTTAAGATCATGTACAGTGGTCTGCTCGCACCGTGATGGCTGATGGTGGGCATGTTACGGCCACAGTGCATTTCTTGCTTTGGTTTTCAAGAGCCTTGACAGCCTACTAGCCACTTCGCTGGATGTTGGCATAATTAGCCTGACCTCCGGGCCTGTCTCCTGCTACTCCAATGTTAGTCATTCCCTGTCTACCTGACGTATGCTGACACACCAGACATGTATCAATCCAATGTGAACGTGGCTGTACAACTCATTACAGGGGCTGAAACAGAAGCTTGTGCCGTGTCCCTGTTCTCTAATCACATGGGAGGGACGTCTGATTTAGTAGGTGGAGATATTCGTGGGCTCCCATCAGATTAGGCTTTAATTTGGCTGACATGTAATTGTTCCACTACTTCCATGTGTTTTTCGGCTTGCTTGGCCTGAAATGACCCCTACAGTGATAACTTTCCGGGTTTGCATCCTCTGAATCTGTTTCCAAGCAGGGTTTTAAGAACAGTGATTATGTAAAGCAGACCTGTCAGGTCTTCGGACATGATTGCTTTAGTAAATACGTGTATTTCCCATGAAATAATTCTGGAGCATCTTTTTTTTTTCTATAGGACTCTGCAGTGTGCTTTATATGTTATTCCTACTACAAAATTGATGAATACATTGACAACGGGGTGTTACTAATTGCGGACAAGTCTGATCAGTGCTCACAGTGCTAGACTGTGTATTGACAAACCCTTTGACAACAGGAATGGTGACACCCAATTATCAATTTATTCCTTCATTTCTAGGAAGGAGTAACAGGGACGGCATAGTGCAGGGTTGGTATTACATTGGGTAAAACAGATGAGCCCATAGGGGTTCAAGAGCACTTATGATTAAAGAGGACCTGTCAAAGGTAGCCAGTCATTTGCTCCTGATTCTGGCGCTCTTTTCCGATGTGTGCTTTGTGGCTACATTCCAGAGATGACCACATGTCATACTTTTGGAGCGCAGTATGTGAAATCTCTGCTTGCAGTCAATCTGGATGTTTCTTCAGTGTCCGGAGCCGGGGAAAACATTGTGTGTATTGGGTTGAAAGTTTCTGCTTTGTTCTAGCCTGACAAATTGATAATTACTTAGGTGGACGAATAGGAGCTAGGCAGTCCTGCAATTATGAAGTTCTTTGTTTTCGCACACAATATGTTTTTCTTTTATTTTTCCTGTTTTCTCGCTGCATTTTTTTCAGTATCAAGTTGGTCAGCTTTATTCTGTGGCAGAAGCTAGCAAAAATGAAACGGGTGGCGGGGAAGGAATCGAAGTCTTGAAAAATGAACCATATGAAAAAGATGGTGAAAAGGGTCAATATACACACAAAATCTACCACCTGAAAAGGTAAGCCCTCCAGAGGGTGCTGCTTATGTTAAAGGGGTTGTCCAGGCTGATAATAGATAACGTATCCTAAGGAGAAGTCATAAGAATCAGATTGTTTGGGGTTGACACCAATCACCACCACTAATCCACCCTGCCGACAGCTACATGGTAATAGTGTAAAGGTACCGTCACACTAAGCGACGCAACCAGCGATCCCACCAGCGATCTGACCTGGCAGGGATCGCTGGAGCGGCGCTACATGGTCGCTGGTGAGCTGTCAATCAGGCAGATCTCCACAGCGATCAGAGATCAGCCACCGGCGACCTTTGTAACGATGCTGTGCTTTGTAACCATGGTACACATTGGGTTACTAAGCAAAGCGCTTTGCTTGGATACCCGATATGTACCTTGGTTACCAGCTTACAGCAGGCTGCCAGAAGCCGGCTCCCTGCACATTCAGATCGTTAGCTTCCGCTGTCAAACACAGCGATGTGTGCTTCACAGCGGGAGAGCAACAACCAAAAAATGGTCCAAGACATTCAGCAACGACCGGCGACCTCACAGCAGGGGCCAGGTCATTGCTGGATGTCACACACAGCGGCATCGCTAGCAACATCGCTGCTACGTCACAAAAAACGTGACTCAGCAGCGATGTTGCTAGCGATGTCGCTTAGTGAGAAGTGGCCTTAACTTTACTATAAGGAGCTGGAGCAACACTGCTTCATTCACTGGGCACCGGCCATTACCAATTTCTGCAGATTGACACTTGTTCATTTCAGTAGGAGCTGATCTGTTTATGTGCCATAATCTATAATGCCAACTTGCCTAAAAGGATTTGATTGATCACCTTAAATAGGTCATCTAGTTACAGACAACCCCGTTCTGATGACCCCAAACTGCTATTCACTGTCTGGAAAGAGATGTCAGGGCATATTTCTATATACCAGCTGTAGTTATACTTCAGGATCCCCTGCACATATGCAAATGATCCTTTTGTGCCAACGGGGTGTTTTTTCCCCAGCAAGTGTCCTGAGATCTTTGCAGCAACCCCTCTGGTGTACGCTGACGCCTCCTGCACCATCCCTTCTTCCCGGCCATATACATGTCAGTCAGGCTGCAGAGATGTCAGGACCAGCGGACACTTGGAGAGTCATTTATTATCGGAGTGGTTATATCTTTATTTTCTAAGTTTATTCCTAATTCCTGCTTACAGTGCCTCCACCCTATATAGTGGTTTAGGGTCATCAGTACTGATTGCAGGCTTGCCCCATATCATCTCCTGTCTGTGGTCCCTATTGGAAAAGGATAGAAGTAAAAAGTCCTGTGATCTGTCATTCACAGTTAGGATCTTTGTTTCTTAGATTGAGGGAGCAAAATAAAATAAATAATAAATAAAATAATAAAACTTCATTTATTGTAGATCTTTAAAACACTAAGCAATGGTAAAGGCAAACCTCATAGACACTATTAATCCATTGTGTTTCGGCGTATAGCCTTAAAGTACCACTCCAGCGTGTGTGTGTGTGTGTGTGTGTGTGTGTGTGTGTGTGTGTGTGTGTGTGTGTGTGTGCGCGTCCCCAAATGCTGGAGTGATGTTTTTTTAACCCAAGTTGTCTTACAAATCAGCCTCTGGCATTTTCACCTTTTTTGGCATCACTCCAGTCCTGCGTTGCCTACTTGTGACTGTAACATCTGACTGGCTATAAGTCAAAAGTTACATCACTGGCTTTCAATGCAACTCTATGAGAGCCCGAACAAGGCTCTCCTAGACTTATATTGAGTTCTGAGCTCCGGCTTGCTACATAAAACGCTGGAGCAGCTAGCCGGTAACAAATCGCCGGAGATCAACCAGAGTGATGCTGGAAACAGATGTAGGGTGAATATACAGTTAGGTCCAGAAATATTTGGACAGTGACACAATTTTCGCGAGTTGGGCTCTGCATGCCACCACATTGGATTTGAAATGAAATCTCTACAACAGAATTCAAGTGCAGATTGTAACGTTTAATTTGAAGGTTTGAACAAAAATATCTGATAGAAATTGTAGGAATTGTACACATTTCTTTACAAACACTCCACATTTTAGGAGGTCAAAAGTAATTGGACAAATAAACCAAACCCCAAAAAAATTTTTTTTATTTTCAATATTTTGTTGCGAATCCTTTGGAGGCAATCACTGCCTTAAGTCTGGAACCCATGGACATCACCAAACGCTGGGTTTCCTCCTTCTTAATGCTTTGCCAGGCCTTTACAGCCGCAACCTTCAGGTCTTGCTTGTTTGTAGGTCTTTCCGTCTTAAGTCTGGATTTGAGCAAGTGAAATGCATGCTCAATTGGGTTAAGATCTGGTGATTGACTTGGCCATTGCAGAATGTTCCACTTTTTTGCACTCATGAACTCCTGAGTAGCTTTGGCTGTATGCTTGGGGTCATTGTCCATCTGTACTATGAAGCGCCGTCCGATCAACTTTGCGGCATTTGGCTGAATCTGGGCTGAAAGTATATCCCGGTACACTTCAGAATTCATCCGGCTACTCTTGTCTGCTGTTATGTCATCAATAAACACAAGTGACCTAGTGCCATTGAAAGCCATGCATGCCTATGCCATCACGTTGCCTCCACCATGTTTTACAGAGGATGTGGTGTGCCTTGGATCATGTGCCGTTCCCTTTCTTCTCCAAACTTTTTTCTTCCCATCATTCTGGTACAGGTTGATCTTGGTCTCATCTGTCCATAGAATACTTTTCCAGAACTGAGCTGGCTTCATGAGGTGTTTTTCAGCAAATTTAACTCTGGCCTGTCTATTTTTGGAATTGATGAATGGTTTGCATCTAGATGTGAACCCTTTGTATTTACTTTCATGGAGTCTTCTCTTTACTGTTGACTTAGAGACAGATACACCTACTTCACTGAGAGTGTTCTGGACTTCAGTTGATGTTGTGAACGGGTTCTTCTTCACCAAAGAAAGTATGCGGCGATCATCCACCACTGTTGTCATCCGTGGACGCCCAGGCCTTTTTGAGTTCCCAAGCTCACCAGTCAATTCCTTTTTTCTTTGTCGCTCCATTGGGAGACCCAGACAATTGGGTGTATAGCTTCTGCCTCCGGAGGCCACACAAAGTATTACACTTAAAAAAGTGTAACCCCTCCCCTCTGCCTATACACCCTCCCGTGGATCACGGGCTCCTCAGTTTTATGCTTTGTGTGGAAGGAGGCACACATCCACTCATGCATTCTCATATTAGTTATGTCGGTTGGAAGAAAAGAGGGCCCCCACGGGGCCCCCGGCATGTTCCCTTCTCACCCCACTACGTCGGCGGTGTTGTTAAGGTTGAGGTACCCATTGTGGGTACAAAGGCCGGAGCCTCATGCCGTCTCCTTCACCATCCCTTAGCGGCTCTGGGAGAAGTGGGATCCTGAGCGGTCATCCATTTACTCGGACCGTGCTCCCTCCGCAGCCCCTGTGGGAATCTGCCGGACCGGAGTCTATTCAACCTCAGGGACCGGGCCCTGCAACTCTAAGGTACTCTGTGTCCCCATAGGGGACTGTGCAGGGAGCGCACCTTCTTCCCGGACGCTGCGGCAGCTGCTGAATTGAGAAGGCCGACGGACTTCCGCGCCGACCGTGCCTGCTTGTCGGGCGCGGTCTCAAATTTAGTCCCCGGCTTCATCGCGGCCTAGTCGCAAAAATCCCGCCCCCGGGCCTGCCTGTCAGGGGTAAGGGCGGGACTGCCGACCTGACGTCGGATGTGAGGGCCGGACCATCCTGCATGTTTCCCCCCCCCCTCACTGATCACTGTGGGGACCCCAGATTCCCGCACTTTCCTGGCGCCGCCCACGGCTCCACTCCTCCCCTGAGAGCTCCGGCAGCCATTTTTTGGCATTCTGCCGGTGGAGGATTCTCAGTGAAGAGCTCTGCAGCTCCGGGGGACCTAAGGCAGGGAATCTGGAGGACACACACTCCGCTTTTTAGCGGTCGGTAAGCCACACCGGTCACCCGGTGCTGGTCCCCCTAGGGTGCCGGAATAGATACGTATTTATATATATATATTTCTGTTCGGTCGGGCTGTATACCCTTTTTTTTGCCCATATACCCTCAGTGATCATTCTCCTAGGAGACAGCAGCATGTCGTCCACAAGGAGCAAAGCTGTTAAGGCACAGGGTTTTTTTGCGGCCTGTACCTCTTGTGGGGCTATGTTACCTGCGGGTTCCACCTACCCTCACTGTGAGCAATGCTCGACCCCTGCTTCGCTTGCTCAGCCGGAGCCTCGGTCACTAGTGGGCCCCTCGGCTCATGTAGACCCCCCTGCTCCCCCTGTCCAGGCGGCAGGGACAGAGTTCGCCTCTTTTGCTGAGAAACTCTCTGAGTCACTTTCACAATCCATGGCTCAGTCTATGGACAAATGGTCTGCCAAGCTGCTAGAAGCTTTGCAGTCCAGACCGGTCCTTACACAGGCCCCGACCCCTGTTGGATCGTCGCCTCCAGGCCCCTCTCGGTCCGCGCCGCAGCGCGCTCCCAGGTTGGGCCCTAGGTCTCACGTGGAGGACTCCTGCCCGGACCACAGTCCTAGACAGGCTAAGCGGGCTCGCTGGGAATCTTCCCCGACTTCTTCAAGCTGCTCGGGTTCCCAGCTTGAGGACTCTCTGGAGGATGAGGCGGACGTCGCAGCTCACGGCTCTGACCCTGACGTCGCCCTTAACATTGATACACCTGAAGGGGACGCCTTAGTGAATGATCTTATCTCGTCCATCAACCAGGTGTTGGATCTCTCTCCCCCGCCTCCTACTGTAGAGGAGTCGGCGTCTCAGCAGGAGAAACACCAGTTTAGGTTCCCCAAACGTACACGTAGTGTGTTTTTCGATCACTCTAACTTCAGAGATGCTGTCCAGAAGCCCAGAGCGGTTCCGGACAAGCGCTTTACTAAGCGCCTCACTGACACGCGTTACCCCTTCCCCTCCGAGGTCGTTAAAGGGAACCTGTCATCAGAAATTTCGCCCAAAAGCTAAAAGATTCCCCCTCTGCAGCTCCTGGGCTGCATTCTAGGAAGGTCCCTGTTATTATTGTGCCCCATGTGAGACCAAAATAAAGCCTTTATAAAGTTCTACCTTTTTGTATGCAGCTTCTGTAAATCTGACACGGGGGCGGGCTCTCTGCCGTCCGTTATTTTGCCCCCTGGTCCTGTATGCCGCCCCCATCGCTCCTTTCCATATCTGATGCACCGCCCACTGCTCCAGCCATCCCCGCGCATGCCCAGTGCCAGTCTCACGGGACTGAGCAGTGTGACCGCTGGTGACGTGTGCGCAGGCAAGTGATGATGGGCGGGACTGTGACTGTTATCAGCAAGTACCCGCCCATAATCTCGTGAGCGCGCAAACCTCTCCAGCGGTCACACTGTGCTCAGAGTAGATGCTAGACTGTATGGGCTGCTTCCAGGGATGACGTCCCTTTGTCATGTGATAGGGGCGTGTTCAAAATACTATCACATGACAAAGGGACGTCATCCCTGGAAGCAGCCCATACAGTCTAGCATCTACACTGAGCTCAGTGTGACCGCTGGAGAGGTTTGCGCGCTCACGAGATTATGGGCGGGTACTTGCTGATAACAGTCACAGTCCCGCCCATCATCACTTGCCTGCACACACGTCACCAGAGGTCACACTGCTCAGTCCCGTGAGACTGGCACTGGGCATGCGCGGGGATGGCTGGAGCAGTGGGCGGTGCATCAGATATGGAAAGGAGCGATGGGGGCGGCATACAGGACCAGGGGGCAAAATAACGGACGGCAGAGAGCCCACCCCCGTGTCAGATTTACAGAAACTGCATACAAAAAGGTAGAACTTTATAAAGGCTTTATTTTGGTCTCACATGGCGCACAATAATAACAGGGACCTTCCTAGAATGCAGCCCAGGAGCTGCAGAGGGGGAATCTTTTAGCTTTTGGGCGAAATTTCTGATGACAGGGGCCCTTTAAGGGTTGGGCTCAGTGTCCCAAGGTGGATCCTCCAGTCTCTAGATTGGCGGCTAGATCTGTGGTATCGGTTGCAGATGGCTCATCGCTAAAGGATGCCACTGACAGGCAGATAGAGCTTCTGGTGAAGTCCATCTATGAGGCCACGGGCGCGTCTTTTGCCCCGGCCTTTGCAGCCGTGTGGGCACTCCAAGCTATCTCAGCTTGTCTGGCTGAGATTAATGCTGTCACACGTAATTCTGCTCCGCAAGTTGCATCTTTGACTTCTCAAGCGTCAGCTTTTTCTTCCTACGCCATGAACGCAGTCCTAGACTCTGCTAGCCGTACAGCTGTGGCATCCGCTAACTCTGTGGCAGTCCGCAGGGCCATGTGGCTGCGCGAATGGAAGGCAGACTCGGCCTCCAAGAGGTTCTTAACCGGTTTGCCGTTTTCTGGCGACCGCTTGTTTGGCGAACGGTTGGATGAGATTATTAAGGAATCCAAGGGAAAGGACTCCTCCTTACCCCAATCCAAACCTAAGAGACCTCAGCAACGAAAAATACAATCGAGGTTTCGGTCCTTTCGTCCCTCCGCCAAGCCCCAATCCTCTTCGTCCAGCAGGCCGGAGAAAGGCCAGAGGAACTCCTATGCGTGGCGGTCCAAGTCACGCCCCCAAAAGGCCGCAGGAGGCACTGCCTCCAAGGCGGCCTCCTCATGACTCTCGGCATCCCCTAGCCGCATCCTCGGTCGGTGGCAGGCTCTCCCGCTTTGGCGACGCCTGGTGGCCACATGTTCAAGACCGATGGGTGAGAGACATTCTGTCTCACGGTTACAGGATAGAGTTCAGCTCTCGTCCTGCGGCTCGTTTCTTCAGAACCTCTCCGCCCCCCGCTCAGGCCGACGCACTTTTTCAGGCAGTGGACGCTCTGAAGACAGAAGGAGTTGTGATCCCCGTTCCCCTTCAGGAACGTGGTCGCGGCTTTTACTCCAACTTGTTCGTGGTGCCAAAAAAGGACGGATCATTCCGTCCCGTTCTGGACCTCAAACTACTCAACAGACATGTGAGAATCAGACGGTTTCGGATGGAATCTCTCCGCTCGGTCATCGCCTCGATGTCACAAGGAGACTTCCTAGCATCGATCGACATCAAGGATGCTTATCTCCACGTGCCGATCGCACCCGAGCATCAACGCTTCTTGCGTTTCGCCATCGGGGACGAACACCTTCAGTTCGTGGCATTGCCTTTCGGCCTGGCGACAGCCCCACGGGTTTTCACCAAAGTCATGGCATCCGTTGTGGCGGTCCTACACTCTCAGGGCCACTCGGTGATTCCCTACTTAGACGGTCTCCTAGTCAGGGCCCCTTCTCGGGTGGCGTGTCAACACAGCCTTACCGTCGCTCTGGCGACTCTCCAGCAGTTCGGGTGGATCATCAACTTCCCGAAATCCAAGTTGACACCGACCCAATCACTGACTTACCTCGGGATGGAGTTTCATACACTTGAATATAACAAATGGCACTTCCTTGAAATGGAGAATATTGTGTAGATGGAAAGGGGTGCACTTAGTAGGTTCCAAAGCCAAGAAACTAAGTAGAGACACAAGGCACTCCCAAAATTCTTGATGCTGTGATTTTATTTATCAGTGGATGTGCATAAATAACGTTTTCGGTCACAGAAGACCTTCATCAGTTGCACATGGGGAGACTGGCTGGTGCTCGTGTCACAGCACGGTATCCACCGCTGCATGGGGGCAGCCTTGTGTCTATACGGAGTTTCATACACTGTCAGCGGTAGTCAAGCTACCGCGGGACAAACAGCTTTCTCTGCAGGCAGGGGTGCAATCTCTTCTTCGGGGTCAGTCACACCCCTTAAGGCGCCTCATGCACTTCCTGGGGAAGATGGTGACAGCGATGGAGGCAGTGCCGTTCGCGCAATTCCATCTGCGGCCACTCCAATGGGACATTCTCCGCAAATGGGACAGGAGGTCGGCTTCCCTCGACAGGAAAGTCTCTCTTTCCCTTGCAACCAAGACGTCTCTTCAGTGGTGGCTCCTTCCCAATTCTCTATCGCAGGGAAAATCCTTCCTACCCCCAACCTGGGCTGTGGTCACCACGGACGCGAGCCTGTCAGGGTGGGGAGCGGTTTTTCTCCACCACAGGGCTCAGGGAACCTGGACTCTGATAGAGTCTTCCCTTCAGATCAATGTTCTGGAGATAAGGGCAGTGTATCTAGCCCTATTGGCTTTCCATCGGTGGCTGGAGGGCAGGCAGATCCGTATCCAGTCGGACAACGCCACTGCCGTCGCATACATCAACCACCAAGGCGGCACTCGCAGTCGTCAAGCCTTCCAGGAAGTCCGGCAGATTCTGCAGTGGGTGGAAGCCACAGCCTTCACCATCTCCGCAGTTCACATCCCGGGCGTAGAAAACTGGGAAGCAGATTTTCTCAGTCGTCAGGGCATGGATGCGGGGGAATGGTCTCTACACCCAGAAGTGTTTCGAGAGATCTGTCGCCGCTGGGGAACGCCGGACGTCGATCTCATGGCGTCACGGCACAACAACAAGGTCCCGGCCTTCATGGCACGGTCTCAAGATCACAGAGCTCTGGCGGCGGATGCGTTAGTTCAGGATTGGTCGCAGTTTCGACTGCCTTACGTGTTTCCTCCTCTGGCGATGCTGCCCAGAGTGTTACGCAAGATCAGATCCGACTGCCGTCGCGCCATTCTCGTCGCTCCAGATTGGCCGAGGCGGTCGTGGTACCCGGATCTGTGGCATCTCACGGTGGGACAACCGTGGGCGCTTCCAGACCGCCCAGACTTGCTGTCACAAGGCCCGTTTTTCCATCTGAATTCTGTGGCCCTCAACCTGACTGTGTGGCCATTGAGTCCTGGCTCCTAGCGTCTTCAGGGTTATCTCAGGATGTCATTGCCACCATGAGACAGGCCAGGAAGCCAACGTCCGCCAAGATCTATTACAGGTCTTGGCAAATCTTCTTATCCTGGTGCTCTGATAACGGTTTTCCTCCATGGCCGTTTGCCTTACCCACTTTTCTTTCATTCCTTCAATCCGGAATGGACAAGGGTTTGTCACTCGGCTCTCTCAAGGGCCAAGTATCGGCGCTCTCCGTATTTTTTCAAAAGCGCCTAGCCAGGCTTCCGCAGGTCCGCACGTTCCTGCAGGGAGTTTGCCACATAGTCCCACCTTACAAACGTCCGCTGGAACCCTGGGATCTTAACAGGGTGCTAACGGCTCTTCAGAAACCACCTTTCGAACCGCTGCGGGATGTCTCTTTATCACGTCTTTCGCAGAAGGTGGCCTTTCTAGTGGCAGTTACATCACTCCGGAGAGTGTCTGAGCTTGCAGCGCTGTCATGCAAAGCCCCCTTCCTGGTGTTTCACCAGGATAAGGTGGTTCTGCGTCCAGTCCCGGATTTTCTCCCTAAGGTGGTATCTCCTTTTCATCTCAATCAAGATATCTCCTTGCCTTCATTTTGCCCTAATCCAATTCACCAATGTGAAAAGGATTTGCACTCTTTGGATCTAGTGAGAGCACTCCGGTTCTACGTGTCTCGCACGGCGCCCCTGCGTCGTTCAGATGCGCTCTTTGTCCTTGACGCTGGCCAGCGTAAGGGTTCGCAGGCTTCCAAGTCAACCTTGGCTCGGTGGATCAAGGAACAGATTCTCGAAGCCTACCGTTCTTCTGGGCTTCCGCTTCCTTCAGGGCTGAAAGCCCTTTCTACCAGAGCCGTGGGTGCGTCCTGGGCATTGCGGCAGCGGGCTACGGCTCAGCAGGTGTGTCAGGCAGCTACGTGGTCTAGTCTGCACACTTTCACGAAACACTATCAAGTGCATACCTATGCTTCGGCAGACGCCAGTTTAGGTAGGCGAGTCCTTCAGGCGGCGGTTGCCCACCTGTAAGAGGGGGCCGTTGCGGCTCTTTTTATTGAGGTATTCTTTTACCCACCCAGGGACTGCTTTTGGACGTCCCAATTGTCTGGGTCTCCCAATGGAGCGACAAAGAAGAAGGGAATTTTGTTTACTTACCGTAAATTCCTTTTCTTCTAGCTCCTATTGGGAGACCCAGCACCCGCCCCTGTTCCCTTCGGGCTGGTTGTTCTTTTGTGTACATATGTTGTTCATGTTGAATTGTTCTTTTGGTTCATGGTTTTCAGTTCTCCGAACATCCTTCGGATTGAATTTACCCTAGACCAATTTATAAGTTTTCTCCTTCCTGCTTTTGCACCAAAACTGAGGAGCCCGTGATCCACGGGAGTGTGTATAGGCAGAGGGGAGGGGTTACACTTTTTTAAGTGTAATACTTTGTGTGGCCTCCGGAAGCAGAAGCTATACACCCAATTGTCTGGGTCTCCCAATAGGAGCTAGAAGAAAAGGAATTTACGGTAAGTAAACAAAATTCCCTTCTTCTCAGAATGTACCTGACTGTTGATTTTGCTACTCCAAGCATGTCTGCTATCTCTCTGATGGATTTTTTCTTTTTTTTCAGCCTCAGGATGTTCTGCTTCACCTCAATTGAGAGTTCCTTAGACCGCATGTTGTCTGGTCACAGCAACAGCTTCCAAATGCAAAACCACACACCTGTAATCAACCCCAGACCTTTTAACTACTTCATTGATTACAGGTTAACGAGGGAGACGCCTTCAGAGTTAATTGCAGCCCTTAGAGTCCCTGGTCCAATTACTTTTGGTCCCTTGAAAAAGAGGAGGCTATGCATTACAGAGCTATGATTCCTAAACCCTTTCTCCGATTTGGATGTGAAAACTCTCATATTGCAGCTGGGAGTGTGCACTTTCAGCCCATATTATATATATAATTGTATTTCTGAACATGTTTTTGTAAACAGCTAAAATAACAAAACTTGTGTCACTGTCCAAATATTTCTGGACCTAACTGTAAGATCGTTGGCAGGGGACTTAAAAAAACGCCACTTCAGCGGTGAAATACTAATAAAAACCACTGGTGGTGCTTTAAGCATGGTATGGACTAGGGATCATACTCCTCCATTAACTAAACAAGTGATTTGGTCAGACGTGATCAGAATAACCAGTCACTAAAACATTGCACACATGTAAATAATTACAAACCGGTATGAATATTGTAGGATAAGACCCTAATGTGACTTGATGGGGCTCTCGCTTCTAATGTAGAAATCAATTGTATTCTCTTTTTTGGCATTTTTCTTTTTATTCTCCTCTAACGGCTCCATATACTTTTTCTATACCTGCATATTTGAATGTGTTAACATCGCCAATGTGTAAATGTGCAAAGTGCCTTGAATCCTCCGACGTATTCGCCGATGCCAGATTAATGACACCGGATAGGTGTCTTCTAATGCATTTTTTTTAAAGGTTTCACAGAGCACCCAACATATTACAAAGTGCAAGATTACTTTTTCTTAGATTGCTTGTTGAACTAAAATTCATAGGTTGAAAAAAGACACAAGTCCATTATGTGTAACCTTTCTCCACCATACATTCCCTATCACTAGATTACTTCTAAGGCCGGGGCCACACGGGGCACTAGTGCGATGCCCGCATGAGACTCGGCTCGCACTGTCAGCACAGCAGCAGCCGAGTGTCATGCGAGAGTGTTTGCATCTGAGGTCCAACCGTGCCAGCGGACCTCAGCTGCGAGCGGCGGGCCAGCGCTGTGGAGGGGCAGGCCGGCACGGAGGAGGGGAGGGAGGGATTTCTCTCCCTCTCTCCTCCGTAGCCGGCTACTGCGATTCTCGCTCTGAACGCGCGGTACACCGGAGGACCGCGAGTGCAATGCGATTTTTCTCTTGCCCCATACTCTTGAATGGGTGCGTGAGAAAAGAGTCTCGCCTTACAATCGATTTTTCTTCTTGGTCTGATTAGGGCTGAGAAAATAATCGCTCATGTGTGCTGACACACAGGCTCGAATTGGTCCGAGGGGAATGAGATGTTTTATCGCACTCCACTCGCACCGATTTTCTCGCTGTGTGGCTTAGGCCTAACACACTGTGTAATTTATTGTGAGAAAAGCATCCAGCTCCTCTAGAAATGCGGTTATAGTGTCTGCCACTACTACCTCATGCAGTAGGACATTCCACAATCACACTGCACTAACTGTAAAGAATCCTTTCCTATTTAGCTGCTTTAATCACCTTTCCTCCACATGTAATAATTGTCCCCCGGTTATTTGTAGTTTAAAAAGCAAATAACCCAGATAACAATTCCCTTACTCTGAAATGACTATTACTAGTATGATGAGGACAGTACATCTCACCCTCTGCAGAGCGTTCATTGTGGTTGTGTTGGCCCCTGGATATATATGTTCACAGCTATTATTGGGGGGTGCAGGTTTCATACAGATTCCTTTCAGCTCGTGGTGCCTTGTCTCAATAGTCCAATTATTTCCAATTATCTGTGTACACAAGCGGCTGACATTCCTGATGCATATCTCCTAATTCTAAGTATAGGTCTGTAGAAGTGTAATAGTTACAGATGAGATATAACCGCACTGCTAAAAAGAGAGGTTTGTGTAATTAACGGATGCATTTCTCTTTCCAGTAAAGTCCCTGGCTTCGTGAAGATGTTTGCTCCAGAGGGATCCCTTGTATTCCATGAAAAGGCATGGAACGCTTACCCTTACTGTAGAACAAGTAAGCCGCGCTCGCTTTTACCCAAATCACTATTTGCCATCACTAAAGCGGGCTTTACACACTGCGATATCGGTCCCGATATTGCTAGCGTGGGTACCCGCCTCCATCTGTTGCGCGACACGGGCAAATCGCTGCCCGTGCCACACAACATCGCCCAGACCCGTCACACATAATTACCTGCCCGGCGACGTCACTGTGACCGGCGATGTCGCTGTGACCGGCGAACCGCCTCCTTTCTAAGGGGGCGGTCCGTGCGGCGTCACAGCGACGTCACTGAGCGGCCGCCCAATAGCAGCGGAGGGGCGGAGCTGAGCGGGGCATAACATCCCGCCCACCTCCTTCCTTCCGCATAGCAGCCGGGAGGCAGGTAAGGAGAGCTTCCTCGTTCCTGTGGTGTCACACGGAGCGATGTGTGCTGCCGCAGGAACAAGGAACAACTTCGTTATTGCTGCAGTAACGATTTTTGAGAATGGACCCCCATGCCACCGATGAGCGATTTTGCACGTGTTTGCAACGATGCAAAATCGCTAATCGGTGTCACACACAACGGCATCGCTAATGCGGCCGAATGTGCGTCACGAATTCCGTGACCCCAACGAGTTCGCATTAGCGATGTCAGAGCGTGTAAAGCCCGCTTTAGGCTGAATCCACTTCCGTGTCTATGAAAGGACGGCACAATGATGGAATCTGTGTGCAGTCCCTTCCATAATGGACCCTTCACTAAAATGGGAGTTTGATCTGTGAATCAGGCATTTTTTGCTCCCAAAAAATTTTTTAAAAATTGAATATGTCCTCAAAAGTTGGTCACGTGAAAGGGGTCTACTACAGGTGAAGCTTTAATCAAATGTACTTTTTACCCCTCTTGTTTTATAAGTAGAGGGTAGTTAGGCTGCTACTTTTTTTTTAACATGCGTCATGAACGTTTTTTTGCTGTAAAAGTGGATCCTGTTTTTACAAAGAAAAGGAGTTAAATGTTGCGGGTGGAATGGGATTCCACTCGTAACATGGAGGCACACATGTCAGATGTTGAAAATAGCTGGTATTTGCACGGATCGTCGTGACCTGCCCATGGCAGGGGGCGGGGTTTAACCTCACACGATCCATGACGGATATATGTCATGGGTTGTGAAGGGGTTAAAGGCGGAATGTGCCTGTATGATTGGGTAGAAGTAGATTGTGGATGACCACATTTTAAGTGTTTCAGTTCAGCATTGTTATATGGGCTTTCCACTTTCATAAAACCCAACTATCCTTAGGCACAGTTTGTTTAAAAAACAAACAAACAAAATCTGTGCTTAACTCCCCTTCCCCAGGTCCAGCGCTGAGTCTTCACTGCTGCTTCCTGTCTGCAATGCCAACATGACTTCAAAAGTGCTGCAGACAGTAAGTGAGCTCAGCGGCTCCACCCGTGCAGAGATTCAGTCCTGGACCCGGGCAGGGTGACTAATGCACAGATGTTATATATCGCAAAGTACACCTTTTTAAAAACCAAAAAACACTTTAGTTACCAACCGCTGTTGCAATGTAAGGTGGTCGTGCTCCATAGCTCTCCGGAGAGTGGGCTTGGGTGCCTCGTGTGTGCTGTCATAGCCCATAGTCAGAAGCAACTGGTGTGACCGGAGCCAGCTTTCCCTTGTTAAATGATGCTGAAAAAGTGGGTCTTGGAAGAGGAGAGGCAAAAATGAAAAATTGCCTGGTCCGTTAAGGGGTTAAGTAGTAAGTGCATAATGCCGCAGGTAATCTTGCCGGTTTCCCCATAAGACCCTGCTCTACCTCTGGTGCTTGGCACGTTTATGGACGTCCTTGGAGAAATATTTATTTTAGGCTTTCAGATTATTCCGGACTTCTTATCAGAATTGTACACTCTGTGCAGCAAAGGAAAGATGGTGCTGAGATTTATCCGTCTGACCTTGAAGACCCTGGAGCTTGGGGGGATTTCCTGCTAATTTGACTCTGACTGTTCTGGTGGGATGCCATCTTAAGCTGCTTCCACACATCCGGTTTTTGCAGTGCGGCTCAATCCGGCTCAAAAACCTATGCAACGGATGCGGCGAAAAAAACGGATCCGTTGCATAAGTTTTTCCATGCGGCCCGTCCGTTTTTTGACGGGTGCGGCTTGATACTGAACATGCGCAGTTCAAAATACCGCATCTGGCGTCCATAGCCCTGCATTGTAAATCGCGCCGGATCCGGCGCGATGCGGTTTTTGTGCCGCACAAAAAAATGTGCCAGGCAACGTTCCATCCGACCACCACATGGGCTAAATATGCCACATCTGGAAAAAAACAGACGCAACGCAAGGCCATGCAGCACAATACGGCGCTAATGCAAGTCTATGCGGAAAAAACGCAACCGGCGGCAAAAAAAAGGGTTACGTTTTTTCTGCAGAGCGCCGTATTGTGCCGCACAGGAAAAACCGGATGTGTGAAAGCAACCTAAGTGACTCCTGGCCATCCAGTTCCAGATGAAGACATCTATTCAGTCTTTCCTGCAGAATGATGTGCCCCTTGGGATCAGGACGCTGCTGCTGTTCTCTCTGGATTTCCTGAAATTGAAACCTCTAAAGATGGTATAATTATGGGTCATAAGACCCGTATTACTGCAGAGCCATTATTGTCCGTGTTCATTGGGTTTCACTAGTGGGAGACTGGGTACAAGTTACTTATTCAGTCTCTGGATCAATACAATGAGATACCTGTGTTTTTTTCAGACTTTAAAAGGTTAATCCCAGAATCAAAAGTAGAGTCAGGCACAAATTCTGCTGTAAGTGCTCCTGAAACGACCGTTACAATTCTGCATAGAACTTTATGAGCACCAACTGCCATCTCTTATCTCAGTAATGGACACATCTGTTTTCACTGCTCATTAAGTTGATGGAGAATCGTTTCAGAACACGTCGTTTCACAGCAAGATCTGCCTCCAGCTCCTCCCCTCTCCATAGACTGTTAAAAGCACCAACCGCCATCTCCTATCTCAGTAATTGGCAAATCTGTATTCCCTGAAGACAGATCTTACCCTGGAATTGAGAGCTAAAGATCATTCTGGCAGGATAAAGATGCAGATTTCTCTCATAGGATATTTTACAAATGTTTTTATTTTCATGTGTACTATTGATTTATGAAATAATAATTACTCTTTAAAGGGAATCTGTCAGCAGGTTTTTGCTATCTCATCTGACAGCAGCATGATTATAGGCAAAGAGATTCTGAATCCAACAGTGTATCACTTAGATCAGTGGGTGATGCTGCTGTGACACAATCAAAATTTTCAGATTTAGTGAAGCAGCATAGCCGAGAGAGCTGTCCTGCCCAGTACATTGACGGTGAGGTGTCACCCCGAGGAGGTGTGACATTGTAGTCTGAGCAATGATAAGTCCTGCTTGTGTCCTGCTACTTAAACAAGCAGCAAATAAACAACCGATCGATCTTGACAAAACATGCATCCTTGAATTTTCTGGTAACCCTTACAGCATACTATCTTTAGATTACATAGCAAAAACCTGCTGACAGATTCCCATTAAGTTAATGTGTAACGGTGAATACTAAACTAAATTTGCAAACTTTAAGAATCTACACAAAATGGAACAGTAGAGGCACAGTGGCACGATGTGGGATTCTTTACTTTTTATTTTAGGGACCATTTTTAGTTATGGCATGGGACGTTTTGTATGCTCATCTACAGTATGTATTGCCCACAGTGGTTTGTGTGCGCTCACTTCCAGTTGTACCCATTAATCTCATAATCTCATCTACAGGACAGAAATAGTTGATACACAGGGTGTCATGTAGCAGAAGTCATTGTTTAGTACATGGCCTGTGATCAGTCTGTGTTTTAGGCTCTGTTCACATTGGGGGGGATTTCCTGTTGTACCCTTGCCGCTGTATAGGCATAGGTCTCCATTGTATGGAGTAATGTAGCTCACCACGCCATGCCTGTACATCTGGCAAGATATTCTCAGAATTTACTTCTTGCAGGCTATATAATATTTATAATAACCCTTGTATATTATTGTACTTGACCAAAACCCGGTTTTATTGATGATAAATGTAACACTCCACGTCTTTTTCCTGATCCGCTCTCCTTAGACATATCTAATAATATTTTTTTTCTCTCCTTGTTCCTCTGCATTTCTATTACTGACGGATCAGTTGTAACGGTGAGTTTATATTTACTTGTTATATTCTTATTCTACACATTTTTTATGGCTGTTGTGAACTTTGATATAACAGCGTTTTTCCTTCATTCCTGTAATTCAGCATTAAACACTGCTTTGGGAACAGCACCCGGATTTTAGATTTTTGGAAAACCTGTCAATTCAATATGTTAAAAGGGGAGATGAGGTTTTTTGTGGGCAAGAGAATGTTGGGGATGAGAAGGGACTTTGCCTTTTTAAATAGTTTCTAGTGATGAGCGGGCACTACTACATTTGGGTGCTCAAGACTCGTAACTAGTGATGAGCGGGCACTACCATGCTCTGTGCTCAGTATTCGTAACAAGTGAAGAGAGAGCACTAAAATACACAGGTGCTCAGTATTCATAACGAGTTATGAGCAAGCACTACCATGCTCGGGTGCTCAGTACTCGTAACTAGTGATGAGCGGGCACTACCATGCTCGGGTGCTCAGTACTCGTAACTAATGATGAGTGAGCACTACCATGCTCGGGTGCTCAGCAGTCGCAACTAGTAATAAGCGGGCACTACCATGCTTGGGTGCTCGGTACTCATTAAGAGCAGTAGGATGCTCGGATGAGCACGACTTGAGTATCCGAGTAAAATGGAAGTTAATAGGGGACTCCAGCATTTTTCTGGGAAAAGTGATTGAGTTCTCTATTGGCTTCCATTATTCTCAAGTACTCAGGTTGCATCCATCCGAGCATCCTTCTGCTCTTAACGAGTACCGAGCATTGTAGAGCCCACTCATTACTAGTTACGAATGCTGAGCACCTGAGCCTGGTAGTGCTCACTCATCACTAGTTACGAGTACTGAGCGCCCGAGCATGATAGTGCTTGCTCATCACTAGTTACGAGTACTGAGCGCCCGAGCATGATAGTGCTTGCTCATCACTAGTTACAAGTACTGAGCACCCAAGCATGGTAGTGCTCGCTCATCACTAGTTACAAGTACTGAGCACCCAAGCATGGTAGTGCTTGCTCATAATTAGTTCCGAGTACTGAGCACCTGAGTATGGTGGCGCTCTCATCACTAGTTACGAGTACCGAGCACCCGGGCATGATAGTGCTTGCTCATCATTAGTAATTTCTCCCAGACTGGGAAACTTGTGCGTAGAATTTGCACTGAAGTGTGTCTGCTGCCTACAAGGCAAATGCCAACTCTATTATTTAGCTTGCAAAGAGCTAATTCCGATGACCGAAGTTTAACCCTTCACATGCCACAGTCAATAATGATTGTGGAATCTATGTGGTCTCACAGATGGGTGCTTCATAGTCGTCATAAAGCTAGTGATGTGCATATTCAGTAGATAAACATTAAAAATAAAAAAAACACAAGTTCAAACAGCTCCAACTTACTTAAAAGAAGTATGTAAATAAATACCTACAGTTGGTATAGCTTGTATAAAATTCTATTCTTTAAAACAAGGTAAAGATGAAACTATAGAAGTTAGGTAATGGTGTAATTGTGTTGACCTGCATGATAAAGCTGGCTTTTACCACAAAATGGTAAGAAAATAAAATAAATTGAACAGTCTTCTGAATTCCTTTTTTCTTCTTCCTCCCCTCCTCCTCTCCACACCAAATAAATGTAATTCCCTCATTTTGGTCCTTTATGGTAAGTGTAAACGGTGGCAATAAACAAGACCTTATTTGTTACCATTAAAAATGAAGGCAGTAAATGAAAATTGTCCTGAGGAATGGGGTTATGCATGTCCCGTTCCCTGCACCCATAGCACACCAGTGAGCATTTCACGTCCGGAGCACCCAGAAATATCCACAAGACCGCAAATCTGATAAAATCAAATCACAAGGATTTCTGGCCATGTTTCCTTACCACATATCTGAATAAGTGGATGGCGTGGTTAAAGCGACCACCACCAACTCCCTCTTACAGGGATAGTCACGTGTTATGTTATTACTCCATAGACTCTGAGACCTGTAAAATGAGAGCTTTTCCCTCATCCTCCCGCTGTCTTTCTGCCGCTGCTGTTTGTTGATCAGTTGCAGCGGTGACATCACATCTACAGTACTCCTAAACCAATGTAGACCAGTAATGAGCCCAGTGATTGGCTGCAGTGCTGTAGACGTGGTGTCACTGCTGCAGCTGATCAACAAAGACTGGAGCAGGATCAAAGAAGCAGCACTGGTGACCAATACGGAAGGAAAAGATCAGTCTGGTCTCTATGTGCCTGAGCTGATGAAGTCCAAACGGTACAACCCCTGTGTGCTGTAATGTATTGTTTTTTCTTTCAGAATGAATATATGAAAGAAGATTTCTTCATTAAAATTGAAACTTGGCACAAACCGGATGTGGGAACGCAAGAAAATGTAAGTTATAGGCCGTATCGGCTTGTCCATCCAATGGGTGTAGTTCTGTGTGCATAGAACTTCATGGTATCATATTGACTATATTACATAGTTACATAGGATGAAAAAAGACCTAGGTCCATCTAGTACAACCTTCCTCCACCAATTCTACATTTTCTCACTAAATCATATTAATAAGGGCATTTAACAACTTCTGATCACATGTAGATTAGAGCTCTGAGGAACATTGTCAGGTGCGGTATTATACCTCTGTACCATATGGCGGTATATAGCTACTTCTCACTGCTGGCTTCTTACAGTATTTTTGTAATTTATTTCTGTATACTCCTCCCAGGTACATTGTCTAGACCCTAATGTGTGGAAGACTGTTGAGGTGGTCCATATCGATATCGCAGACAGGAGCCAAGTAGAACCAGCAGTAAGTGTGATGTAAAACGTCTCCGAAACTTCTAGACTTATTTATTTCTCTTTCTGACTCTAACAGAGACCTTTAACCTCATAACGACGGCCGTACGACTTAAAGCGGCGGCAAAACAGGGTACTTATTCTGTTCCGCCGCTTTAAAGCGGCGGCCCGAAAAAACCCTGTAGCGCCCCCCAGCGACCGAAAATCTCGGGGGTTTCAGCTACCGGGGGTAGCTGAGACCCCCCAGATTATGAATCGGGGTGTTTTTTTTGGACCCCGATCATGTGATCGGCGGTATACACTGTATACCGACGAACACATGAAAAAAAAAGAAATGGCCGGTAAAACTGATTTCTTTTTCATCTGACATGATCAAACATGTCAGATGATAAAGAAATCTAAACCCCTAGTGCCCCCAAAGCCCCCGGTACCGGAGAGTCCCCCCACCCCCACCCCTACCCCCACCGGACATCCAAAATGGCGCCGAAGCGCACAGAAAACTGCAGCCGCCGCCGGCTCTGCAGTCATTTCCCTCCGATCTGAAATGATCAAACATTTCAGATCGGAGGGAAATGTCCTCCCCCTGACCCCTCCTCCGGTACACCGGAGATCTCTGGTCCCCGGAGCCCCCTCCGGTCTCCAGAGCCGCCTCCCCCCTCCCCCCTCCGTAGCGTGGAAGATGGCGGCGCCGCGCGGCCGCATTCATTCTGCTCTTTCTGCCGCATGTGACACGTCACATGCGACAGAAAGGTGTCCCCAGGTCCCGCTAGGTCACCCCCCCCCCCAGCCCCCGGTCATACGTTACCTGTCTGCTGGTGCTCCGGGCCCGCGATCGCCGCCTCCTTCTTCTTCTTCTTCTTCAATGCTGGCGGCGCATGCGCAGACAGCGGCTGTCAGCTGGATCCCTGCAAGCAGGGACCCTGACGTCGCTGCTGCACAGGCTCCACTGTGGACCGGGGGAGGGTGAGTGCGGTAATCTGCAGTCACACTCCTCACATGGAGAGACTGCTGTTCCAGAAAATGGGGGGTACGTTCTGTGAGCGTGCCCCTCATATTCTGGAATGAGGTTACTGCAGGTCACTCTGCCCTAGGTTGGACCGGGGCAGTGTGAGTGCAGTATTCTCAGATTACTGCACCCACACTGCTCATGGAGAGCTTGCTCTTCCAGAAAATGGGGGATACGTTCCCTGAACGTGCCCCCCATATTCTAGAAGGTCCAGAGTCGCCGAGGGACCTCCAAAATGGATTACAGCGACCGGAATTTCTTTATTTTCAATAAATTGGTAAAAGAGGAATGTTTCGGGGAGTTTTTTTTTTCAAATAAATTTTTTTTTTGTCTTTTTTTTTCTATTACTTGACTGGGTTAGTAATGTCGGGTATCTGTTCAGATGCCGTGACATCACTAACCCCAGGGCTTGATGCCAGGTGACATTACAGCTGGTATCAACCCCATATATTACCCCGTCTGCCACCGCACCAGGGCGCGGGATGAGCTGGGGCGAAGCGCCAGGATTGGCGCATCTAATGGATGCGCCACTTCTGGGGCGGCTGCGGCCTGCTATTTTTAGGCTGGGAAGAGTCCAATAACCATGGCTCTTCCCACCCTGAGAATACCAGACCCCAGCTGTCCGCTTCACCTTGGCTGGTGATCAAATTTGGGGGGACCCCACGTTTTTTTTTTTTTTTTTAAAAAAACGCCTGGGGAGGCCTCCAAATTGATCACCAGCCAAGGTGAAGCTGTCAGCTGTGGTTTGCAGGCTACAGCTGTCTGCTTTACCCTAGCTGGCTATCAAAAATAGGGGGGACCCCACGTCGTTTATTTTAATTATTAATTTTTTGGGGGGCTAAATACAAGGCTAGGCACCCTTTACTACAACATGAAAGGCACTAAAGGGCGCCAGCTTAGAATATGCAGGGGGTGGGACGTTATATATGTTTGACATCTATCCATTCATCCATTGTAGCATTTTAGGCTGTGCGCCCACAATCGGGATTTGCAGCGTTTTGGGCGCAGAGTGTTTTCCCTGCGTCCATAGCGCTGCATTGTGCAGTAGAAGCACAGTGGAAGGATTTTTAGAAATCCCGTACCCAATGTGCTTCTTTTCTCCGCAGCAAACACTGACCTGTGGCGCAGCTTCCTGAGCCTCAGCATGTCAATTTATGCTGCGGAGACAAGAGTGTTCTCTGCAGGTAGCATAGAGCTCCACAGCGGCCTGAACCCAAATCCTGGGCATGGGCAGCTGCGTTCTCCCGTGGACAACACTCACATCTCTGCAGGAAGGCTGGCACTGTGTACTGGACGCCGTGTCGCTGGATCATGGCCACATAGCCTAACAGTGAGACATTTGTTGCTACAGCAACATTTTTGTGAAGTACCTGTGGATTCAAAATGCTTACTATACTCCTGAATAAAATCCAGTTTCCAAAATGGGGTCACTTGTGGGGGGTTTCTGCTGTATAGGTACCCAAGGGGCCCTGCAAATGTGACATGGTGCCCGCAATTTATTTTAACTTTTCCAGAATTCAAATTGTGCTCCCTCCATTCCAAGCCCTCCCATTTATCCAAACAGAGGTTTTTGGCCCCATGTGGGGTATCCCTGTGCTCATAAGACATTGGATAACAACCTGTGGGGTCCACGGTTTGTTGTTGTCTCTTGAAAAAGTGAGAAATTTGATGCTAAAGCAACATTTTTGTGAAAAAAATGAAAATTTTCAATATGGCAACCTAAGCTTATCAAATTCTGTGAAGTACTCGTGGATTCAAACTGCTCAATATACACCTAGATAAAAGCCTTGAGGTGTCTTGTTTCCAGAATGGAGTCACTTGTGGGGGACGGCCACTGTTTAGGCACCTCAGGGGCTCTCCAAATGCAACCTGGCGTCCGCTATTGATTCCAGCCAATTTTGCAGTCAAATGGCACTCCTTCCCTTCCGAGCCCTGCCATGCGCCCAAACAGTTGATTTCCACCACATATAAGGTATCGCCAAACTCAGGAGAAATTGCACAATAAATGTTATGCTGAATTTTTTCCTTTTACTCTTGTAAAAAAAAAAGCTACCTGGTTGAAATAACAATTTTGTGGTAAAATTTTTTTTTTTTTTTTTCATGGCTCAACGATATAAACTTCTGTGAAGCACCTGGGGGTTCAGGGTACTCACCAAACATCTAGATAAATTCCTTGAGGGGCCTAGTTTCCAAAATGGGGTCACTTGTGCGGGGTTTCTGCTGTTTAGGTACCATAGGGGACCTCCAAATGCGACATGGTGCCTGCAATCTTTTTCAGCCAAATTTCCTTTCCAAAATTCAAATATTGCTCCTTTCGTTCCAAGCCCTCCCATTTGTCCAAACAAAGGTTTCAGACCACAAGTGAGGTATCGCCGCGCTCATAAAAAAGTGGTTAACAAACCTTGAGGTCAAATTTTTGGAATTACTTCTTGAAAAAGTGAGAAAATTGATGCTAAAGCAACATTTTTGAGAAAATTATTAAAATTTTCAATATGACAACGTAACGTTAACAAAATCTGTGAAGTACCTGTGGATCTAAAATGCTCACTATACCCCTAGATAGAAGCCTTGAGGGGTCTAGTTTCCAAAATGGTGTCACTTGTGAGGGGTTTCTTCTATTTAGGTACCTTAGCGGACCTGTAAATGCAACATGGTGCCCGCAATCTTTTTCAGCCAAATTTGCTTTCCAAAATTCAAATATTGCTCCTTCTGTTCCGAGCTCTCCCATTTGTCCAAACAGAGGTTTCTGACCACATGTGGGGTATCAGCGCGCTCATAAGAAAGTGGGGAACAAGTTTTGGGGTCCATTTTGTTGTGTTATTTCTTCTAAAAGTGAATAAATTTGGGTTAGAGCAACATTTTTAGGTAAAATTTAATTTTTGCTTTTTTTCATTCCACATTGCTTTTGTTCATGTGAAGCACCTGAAGGGTTAATAAACTTCTTGAATGTGGTTTTGAGTACTTTGGGGGGTGCAGTTTTTAGAATGGTGTCACTTTTGGGTATTTTCTGTCATCTAGGCCTATTGAAGTCACTTCAAATGTGATGTGGTCCCTAAAAAAATGGTTTTGTAAATTTTGATGTAAAAATGAGAAATTGCTGATAAACTTTGAACCCCTCTAACTTCCTAACAAAAAAAAATTTTGTTTCCAAAATTGTGCTGATGTAAAGTAGACATGTAGGAAATGTTATTTATTAACTATTTTGTGTCACAGAAATCTCTGGTTTAACGGTATAAAAATTCAAAAGTTGAAAATTGCTAAATTTTCAAAATTTTTGCCAATATTCAATTTTTTTCATAAATAAACGCAAAAAATATTGTCCTAAATTTGGTACTAACATGAAGTCCAATATGTGACGAAAAAACAATCTCAGAATCACCGGGATCCGTTGAAGCGTTCCAGAGTTATAACCTCATGAAGTGACACTGGTCAGAATTGCAAAATTTGGTCTGGTCATTAAGGTGAAAATTAGCTCCGTCACTAAAGGGTTAAAATCAGGTGTGACTGCAGTTAGCTCGTACCTATTTTATTTTACTCACATATATAACGCCATTAATTTCAGAGCAGTTTACAGATATGATCATCACTGTCCCCATTGGGGCTCACAATCTAAATTCCCTATCAGTTGTCTTTGGAGTGTGGGAGGAGATCCATGCAAACACAGAGAACATACAAACTCCTTTCAGATGTTGTCCTTCTTGGGATTAAGGTTTCTTACAGCTGAAACGCGTAGGATTGTTCCTAAAGGCTAGCCATGTGGCTGCAACATGCTGCACTGTATTTTAATGTGTCTACAATAAACGGGACGTTTTAAAATATTCTACTACCCACAGTCGCTGGATTTATCTCACTACTTTTTGCATCATTGAATTTTGGAACACAAATTTGGCTGAAATAGATTGCGGGCACCATGTGACATTTGCAGGGCCCCTAAGGTACAAAAACAGCAGACACCTCCCACAAGTAACCCCATTTTGGAAACTAGATCCCTCAAGGATTTTATCTAGGGGTATACTGAGCATTTTGAACCCACAGGTATTTCACAGAATTTGATAATCTTAGGTCGTCATATTGAAATTTTTCATTTGTTTTCACAAAAATGTTGCTTTAGCGTCATATTTCTCACTTTTTCAAGAAGCAACACCAAAAAGTGGACCCTGCAGTTTGTTATCCAATTTCTTATAAGCGCCCAAGATACCCCACATGTGGTCAGAAACCTCTGTTTGGACAAATGGGAGGGCTTGGAATGGAAGGAGCAATATTTGAATTTTGAAAAAGTTTAAATACATTGCAGGCACCATGTTGCATTTGCAGGGCCCCTAGGGTATCTATACATCAGAAACACCGCACAACTGACCTCATTTTGGAAACTAGACCCCTCAAGGATTTTATTTAGGGGTATAGTAAGCATTTTGAATCTACAGGTACTTTGCAAAAATGTTGCTCTAGCAGCAAATTTCTCACTTTTAGGCTATGTGCCCACGATCCGGCGAAACAGTGTCTAGAACCCCAGTGCCAGCCTTCCTGCAGAGATGTAGGTGTTGTCCACCGGAGAACACAGCTGCCTGTGCCCACGATCCGGGTTCAGGCCGCTGCGTACTTTAGGTCTATTCTCCTTGCAGAGAACACTCTTGTCTCCGCAGCATAAATTGACATGCGGCGTCTCAGGAAGCCGCGCCACAGGTCAGTTTATGCTGCAGAGAAAAGAAGCACAGTGTACAGGAGATTTCTAAAAACCCTTCCACTGCTTGTACTGCACAACACAGCGTTTTGGATGCAGTGAAAACACTCTGTACCCAAAATACTGAAAACCCTGATCGTGGGCACATAGCCTAAAAATCTATGATTGATGGAAAGATAGCTATACAGGGTTAACCCCTTCACAACCATGGACAAATCTTTCCGTCATGGATCGTGTCCCGGTAAGCCCCGCCCCCTGCCGCGGGCAGGCGGCGTGGATCGGCACACATATCAGCTGTTTTCAACAGCTGACATGTGTGCCTACATGTTCCGAGTGTAATCGCATTCCACCCGGAACATTAACCCCTTAGATCTCGCTGCCAAAGTCTGGCAGCGAGATCTATATGCGCGCGGCCATGTTTTTTACTTACCGCCGCCCCCTCCGGACGTCACGTGAGTGATCACGTGACGTTCGGTGGTTGCCATCGTAGCACAGGGTCATGTGATGACGCCTGCTGCTATGAAGTTTCACTTTCATTCTTCCTCGGCACGGAGCAGAGGAAAAAAGAAAGTGACTATTTCTGCTCTTTACAGCGGTATAGCTGTGATCAGCAGATAGCGATCAGCAATCGGATTGCTGATCGCTATAGCCCCCTAGGGGGACTAGTAAAATAAAATAAAAAAAGTAAAAAAAATAAAGTTTTAAAAAATTAAAAAAAAACAAAACCTAAAAGTTCAAATCACCCCCCTTTCCCCCCCATTGAAAATTAAAGGGTTAAAAAATAAATAAATATACACATATTTGGTATCGCCGCGTTCAGAAATGCCCGATCTATCAAAATATAAAATCAATTAATCTGATTGGTAAACGGCGTAGTGGCAAAAAAATTCCAAACGCCAAAATTACGTTTCTTGGTCGCCGCAAGTTTTACGCAAAATGCAATAACAGGCGATCAAAACGTAGCATTTGCGCAAAAATGCTACCATTAGAAACATCAGCTCGAGACGCAAAAAATAAGCCGTCACTGACCCATAGATCCCAAAAAATAAGAACGCTACGTGTTTCGGAAAATGGCGCAAAACGTGCGCCACTTTATTGGACAAACTTGTGAATTTTTTTTAACCCCTTAGATACAAGTAAATCTATACACGTTTGGTGTCTACAAACTCGCACCGACCTCAGGCATCATACCTACACATCAGTTTTACCATATAGTGAACACCGTGAATAAAACATCCCAAAAACTATTGTGCCATCACATTTTTTTTGCAATTTTTCCACACTTGGAATTTTTTTGCTGCTTTCCAGTACACCATATGGTAAAACTTATGGTTTCATTTAAAAGTACAACTTGTCCCGCAAAAAACAAGCTCTCATATGGCAAGATTGACGGAAAAATAAAAAACTTACGGCTCTCGGAAGAAGGGGAGCAAAAAACAAAAACGCAAAAATGGAAAATGCCCCGGGGCTGAAGGGGTTAAAACACATATATAATGTCCTACCCCCTGCATATTCTAAACTGGTACCCTTTAGTGACTTTCATGTGGCGCTAAAGGGTGTTTTAGCCTTGTATTTAGCCAAATAATAAAAAATAATGAGGTCCCCCCCACTATTGATAGCCAGCTAGGGTAAAGCAGATGGCTGCAGCCTGCAAACCACAGCTGACAGCTTCACCTTGGCTGGTGATCCAATTTGGGGGGCACCCCAGGCTGTTTTTTAAAATATTTATAAATAAATAATAAAAAAATGTGGGGTCCCCTCCACAAATTGGATTACTAGCCAAGGTAAAGCGGACAGTTTGAGTCTCAGGATGGAAAGGGCCATGGTTATTTGGCCTTTCCCAGCCTAAAAATAGCAGACAGCAGCTGCCTCAGAAGTGGCACATCCATTAGATGTGCCAATCCTGGCACTTCGCCCCGGCTCATCCCGTTGCCCTGGTGCGGTGGCAAATGAGGTAATAAATGGGGTTGACACCAGCTATGTAATGTCATCTGGCATCAAGCCCAGAGGTTAGTAATGTCATGACGTCTATTTGATACCAGACATCACTAACTGTCAGTAATATAAAAAAAAATAATAAATAAATTTGAAGATGACAAAAAAATGTATTTGAAAAAACACTCCCCAACACATTCCCTCTTTCACCAATATATTGAAAAGAAAAAATTTATTTAATTTAATTTATTTATTTAATTTATTTAAAAGAAAAAAAATCCAATCCGATGCAAGCCATTTGAATGTCCCATGACTACTCTGGACTTTCCAGAATATGGGGGGGCATGCTGAGTAACGTATCGCCCAATTTCTGGAAGTGCAGGTACTCCATGTGAGGAGTGTGGCTGCAGTAACCTGAGAAAACTGCACTCACACTCCCCAGATCCACAGCACGGCAGTGTGAGTGCAGTAAGCTCCATGTCAATGAGTGCAGAGCTGGCTGAGAGCCGTTGTCTGCGCATATGACTAGCATTTCTTCTAACGACAAGGAGAAGGAGAGGTGGCAAGGAATAAACGCTGCAAGAGGTACCGAGGGGACCGGGATGACCTGGCTGGACCTGGGGATGACTGTGCTACCTCATCTGACATGTCAGATGAGGCAGAAATCAGAGAATGAAGATGCACGCAGCTGGTGGCTCCACACGTGCGGCAGCCATTTTAGTCGATTGGGAGGGGTAGCTGGATTGGGGGTGGGGAGCCTTTTGCCATACTGGGGGGACTACGCTGGAGATTTATCTTCCATCTGATTTGATCATGCCAGATGGGAGATAAATAAGTTTTTACCAGCGCTTCTATTTTCTGCGTCATGATCACGATTCTCCGGTGTGTACCGGGGACTGGAAAAATCAGCCCGAATTGTGATCTCCAGGGTCTCAGCTACCACTTTAGCTGAAACCCTGTAGATTTTCAGACGCTGGGGGGGCACTATTTAGGTTTTTCTGCCTGCCGTTTATAAACAGCGGATCAGAACAAGTACCCTTTTCAGTTTATATCTGCAAGGCTGTCGTAATGGGGTTAAAATAAAGTCCTTTTTGGAAATTATTTGCATCACAGACTCATTTTAAAATGCCATGCTTCACAGTAGTTTTTGGCAAAGAGCACTGTAGAAACTGAACTTAACCTTATCCGCATCTTGCAGAAGTACCGTATTTTTCGGACTATAAGACGCACCGGACCATAAGACGCACCCTGGTTTTAGAGGAGGAAAATAGGCAAATAAAATTTGGCACACTGTTATGGGGCGAGGATCTGCTGCTGACACTGTTATGGGGTAATGTCCCCAAATTCTCTACTAAGGTACCCCAGCCTGGTAATGATCCTCCTGCCTTGTATATACAGTATATGTCCCTCATCCTGGTATAGCCCCCATCCTGCTATATACTGTCATCCTGGCATATGGCCGCATCCTGCTATATACTGGCATATGGCCCCATCCTGCTCCTATACCCCATCCTGCTCATATACCCCCATCCTGCTCATATACCCCCATCCTGCTCATATACCCCCATCCTGCTCATATACCCCCATCCTGCTCATATACCCCCATCCTGCTCATATACCCCCATCCTGCTCATATACCCCCATCCTGCTCATATACCCCCATCCTGCTTATATACCCCCATCCTGCTTATATACCCCCATCCTGCTTATATACCCCCATCCTGCTTATATACCCCCATCCTGCTTATATACCCCCATCCTGCTTATATACCCCCATCCTGCTTATATACCCCCATCCTGCTTATATACCCCCATCCTGCTTATATACCCCCATCCTGCTTATATACCCCCATCCTGCTCATATACCCCCATCCTGCTTATATAGCCCTATCCTGCTTATATAGCCCTATCCTGCTTATATACCCCCATCCTGCTTATATACCCCCATCCTGCTTATATACCCCCATCCTGCTTATATACCCCCATCCTGCTTATATACCCCCATCCTGCTCATATACCCCCGTCCTGCTTATATACCCCCATCCTGCTTATATACCCCCATCCTGCTTATATAGCCCTATCCTGCTTATATACCCCCATCCTGCTTATATACCCCCATCCTGCTTATATACCCCCATCCTGCTTATATACCCCCATCCTGCTCATATACCCCCATCCTGCTCATATACCCCCATCCTGCTCATATACTCCCATCTTGCTCATATACCCCCATCCTGCTCATATACCCCCATCCTGCTCATATACCCCCATCCTGCTCATATACCCCCATCCTGCTCATATACCCCCATCCTGCTCATATACCCCCATCCTGCTTATATACCCCCATCCTGCTCATATACTCCCATCCTGCTCATAACATACCCCCATCCTGCTCATAATATACCCCCATCCTGCTCATAATATACCCCCATCCTGCTCATAATATACCCCCATCCTGCTCATAATATACCCCCATCCTGCTCATATATCCCCATCCTGCGCATAATATACCCCCATCCTGCTCATATATCCCCATCCTGCGCATAATATACCCCCATCCTCCTATATACCCACATCCTGGTATACGGCCCGCATCCTGTGGCACGTAAAAAAAAAATAAACGTTCATACTCACCTTACCTCACTTCCTGCAGCATCGATCCTCCTCCGTCTGTGTCAGCAGCAGCGCTGGAGTGTGGAGCCTTCTACTATCCCTGCAGCATCGCAATGTCATCCTGTCTGTGCCGGCGGCGGCTGCGTGTGGACACGTGCGCACAGTGATGACGTCATCGCTGTGCGCACAGCTAGTCTCCACACAGCCGCGACTGGCAGACAGGAGGACATCGTCAGTCCGTTATATTGACCACATATGTATTTATACATATAAATGAGATATCTGAGACGTCTTTTTTCTAAGCTAAACATATCTAACTTTTTCAACCTGTCATCATATGGGAGGCCTTCCATTCCTTGTAGTAGTCTAGTTGCCCGCCTTTGAACTGACTAACTTCTGAATGTCCTTTTTAAAATGTGGAGCCCAAAACTGGATCCCATGTTCCACATGTGGCCTTACAAGTGATTTATAGAGGGGTTGGGATCATGGGATCTAATCTCTCTTTTTTTACACCCTAAAATCTTGTTTGCTTTATCAGCTGCTGCTTGACATTGAGTGCTGCTGCTCAGCTTATTTGTAATAAGAATACCCAAGTCCTTCTCCTGTTCTGTAGTCCCGAGTTTACTTCCATTTAATGTAGACGCAGTTATAGGATTACTTCGTCCTAGGTGCATTACTTTACATTTATCAACATTAAATCTCATTTGCCAAGTATCTGCCCATTCTGACATCTTATCTATATCTTTTTGTAATATTGTACTATCAGGTCCGTTTTTAATATCCTACATAGTTTGGTGTCATCAGCAAAGACTGACACTTTACTATCAATCCCATCTACAAGGTCATTAATAAGGAGATTAAAAAGAATCGGTCCTAGCACAGATCCCTGCGGTACCCCACTGCTGACTATTGCTCATTTAGAGAATGTACCATTTATGATGACTCTTTGTTTCCTATCTTTTAGCCAATTCCTTACCCAGTTGCATATAGTTTCCCCTAGTCCTTGCTTCTGGAGCTTT
This sequence comes from Anomaloglossus baeobatrachus, assembly GCF_048569485.1. Classification (NCBI taxonomy): domain Eukaryota; kingdom Metazoa; phylum Chordata; class Amphibia; order Anura; family Aromobatidae; genus Anomaloglossus; species Anomaloglossus baeobatrachus. Next base: position 686,347,524 of record NC_134353.1, on the reverse strand, counting down.
AGTATAAGGCTATTATGTGGTACAGTATCAAATGCCTTTGCAAAGTCCAAATAAATCACATCAGCTGCATTACCAATATCCAGGTTTGCACTTACCCTCTCATAGAACCCCAACAGGTTGGTTAGACACGTCTTATCTTTCATGAATCCATGCTGTTTGTCAGTTATGATATTATTTTCTGCAATATATTTTTGCATGTCATCCCTTAAAATGCCCTCAAAAACTTTGCATACTACTGATGTCAGGCTTACTGGACGGTAGTTGCCTGGATCTACCCTCTTACCTTTCTTAAATATCGGTACCACATCAGCAATCCTCCAATTCTGAGGCACCAACCCTGTTACAAGTGAGTCTAAAAAGATGAGATACAGTGGTCTGTCGATTACGGAGCTCAAGTCCCTCAATATTCGTGGATGAATGCCATCTGGCCCTGGGGATTTGTTAATGTTTAATTTACTCAGACATAGGCATACTTCTTCTTGTGTTAAATTAATTATATCGGGTGGTGAACTTTGATTTTTCACTTGTTGAATGATCCCTGGTACAGTCAGTTCCTTGGTGAACAAAGTTGAGAAATGCCTACTTAATATCTCAGTCTTTTGTTTGTCCTCTATAACGAACTTGTTATTATATTTTAAGGGGCCAATACTATCCTTTGTTTTCCTTTTGGCATTAATGTATTTATAAAAGATTTTGGTATTTATTTTAATGTCCTTGGCGATTTTTGTTTCAGTAGCTAGTTTTGCTTGCTTGATTTCTTTTTTTACATTTCCTATTGATAGCTTTATACTCTTGAAATGATATTTCTGTATTCTCAGCCTTCAAGATTTTAAACGCCCTTTGTTTTTGTTTTATTATACTTTGTACAGTCTTATTTATCCATAGTGGTTTCTTTTTATTCCTGGACATTTTTATTACCAGAGGGTATAAGTTTTTTACAGGACTCTAGCAGTATATCCTTAAACGTTCCCCATTTATGTTCGGTATCCCCAGTTACCATGACTTTGTCCCAATCTACACATTTAAGCTCTTCCCTTAATTTGTTGAAATCCACTTTCCTAAAATTCCAGGTTTTAGCATTTCCCCTTTGAAATGTTCTATTGAATATTACGTTGAAGCTTACCATATTATGATCGCTGGTGCCCAAGTGCTCCCGGTCGCTGGTGCCTTCAGGTCTAGCTGCTGGTTCTAATGTGGTCACACATGGCCTGTGTTTGCCAGGGATAGCTCCCTACATGTACACCTCACCTACTGTATCCTCACCCATCCCTTGTAGACTGTGAGCCCTCGCGGGCAGGGACCTCTATCCTCCTGTACCTTTCTGTGTCTTGTATTGTTTATGATTATTGTACTTGCCCTATTATGTATACCCCTTTCACATGTAAAGCGCCATGGAATTGATGGCGCTATAATAATAATAATACAGTGAGTCTGAGATGCCATATATTGACATCCAAGATAATAAATAAATTCACTGCACTCATAGACTCATAGATTGTGATGCAAAACAATTTTCAAATTTATTAAGGTGACTGTGAAGTCATTCGACATTTCGACCCCGCCTGGGACTAAAGGCCGCTTTACACGCAGCGACATTGCTAAAGCGATGTCGTTGGGGTCACGGAATTTGTGACGCACATCTGGCCTCTTTAGCGATGTTATTGCGTGTGAAACCTACGAGCGATTGATAAAGGTCGCAAAATCGTGCAAAATCGTTAATCGTTGACATGCTCCCCTATTCCCAATTATCGTTGCAGCCGCAGGTACGAAATTGTTCGTCGTTCCTGTGGCAGCACACATCGCTATGTGTGACACCGCAGGAACGAGGAACCTCACCTTACCTGCGGCCGCCGGCAATAAGGAAGGAAGGAGGTGGGCGGGATCTTACATCCCGCTAATCTCCGCCCCTCCGGTTCTATTGGGCGGCCGCTTAGTGACGTCGCTGTGACGCCGAACGAACCGCCCCCTTAGAAAGGAATCGGTTCGCCAGCAACAGCGACGTCGCTAGGCAGGTAAGTAGTGTGACGGGTGTTAGCGATGTTGTGCGCCACGGGCAGCGATTTGCCCGTGACGCACTACCGATGGGGGTGGGTACGCACGCTAGCGATATTGGTAACGATATCGCAACGTGTAAAGTGACCTTTAGTCAAGAGTCGCTTAAAGATGGGTGCCTGGGATATGGAAATTTGAGTGGATTAATAGCCACACAAACCTCCACACTAAAGGGGGTTGGGGCGAGGCTTGCAAGTGTGAGAATCTGTGACGTGGATTGCGAGCTTGCATATTTTGGGCGAAAAAATCACCTAATATCTTACTATTTGAAGTATGGCACATTTTATCTTGCTATAGTGCTAACTAACCCACCTGACCTAGTGTTGTGCGTCATTTATAGGCCACAATTCAGACACTGCATCTCGCTTTATCTGTGTGAGATGCACTCATAAAGTGCTGATAGGCCCGCCTGACCTAGGTTTCTGGCATCATTTATAGGTTGCAGTTCAGACACTGTGCATCTCACTCATCTATATGACAGGCTCCCAATGCAAGCCTTATTAGTGTGCATGTCCTATGCTAAACAGCCGCCCCTCCCCTTTAGTATGGAGGTATGTGTAGCTGTATCATCAGAATGGTGCACCTGGGCTGCGACCACCTTTATTAGGGGGGTTTGCAACATTCTGTGTGTGCGTACATCATCTGAATTGGCTCCTATGGTCTGTCATTTTCTTTTTTTACAATACATTCGGACCAGTGCAGTGTGTGTATTTCTGGCTTTTCCCTACGCTCCTTAGCTTCTGCCATTCCCTCATGTTTATACTTGAATACTACATAGCACAGCAACATAGAAGATCCAGATTAGTGGCTTCAAGCTGCTGTGAAGTATCAGGATTGTATGCTGGCAGGGATTCTCCTCTTATTATTGCGTGCTTTGAGATGAGACTGGCAGCTGAGTGGTATCTGCCGCACTACAGGGTGGAGGACGAGGAGGTGAAGGACCTCTCAGTAGTCGGTGAGGAGGTGAAGGACCTCTCAGTAGTCGGTGAGGACGACGAGGAGGTGAAGGACCTCTCATTAGTCGGTGATGACGACGAGGAGGTGAAGGACCTCTCATTAGTCGGTGAGGAGGACAAGGAGTTGAAGGATCTCTCAATAGTTGGTGATTTCAGCTCACTTGTGATACATATCGCCGGCTGATGAGCTGCTGGCATTCAGGCAGTGCTAAGGTTGACAAGACACCTCTGCTGGTCTCTAGTGGCCATGACCAGAACTGCAGTTTTCTTAGCTAAGATTGAAAAGGTAAAAACTCTCTCCCTAATTGTGTGTTGGATGAAATAATTAGAATAAAGACATTTATCTCATGTTAAAGTCCTTTCAAAGGGGTAGTTTCAGGAAGACAACCCCTGTCAGTGTTAAAGGCATATGGATACCTCTGTTTCTCTTACCCCCCCCCCCCCCCCCCCCACCTTCTCATATAAGTCATGGACTGTCATTCCTCAGAATAGCTGATTTTCCTTTAGGGCTGCACTCAGAACATAGGTCATCTTTTGAAAAGCCCTTTCAAAGCGTAGGTGCCGTCACTGCTGACTACTGCAGAACAACTATTCTTCAAAAGATCAGGAGCTGTTCTGCAGTACCCAGAACAATAATCAGCTGATTGGTGTCAGACCCCACTGATCTACTATTTATGACCTATCTTATAGAGAAGGAATTAAATACTTATACCCGGACATTCCTTTAAGCCCAGGATCAGCCGCTTATCTCCACAAGCTTCCTTTGGACAGCTTGCTGTGCCTTTTGGCCTTTAGAGCTGCCTTCAATTGATCCAAAAGTTCAATGTAATACCTTGCATTGATGGTGGAACCCTTTTGGAGGTATTCCACTAGCAGCACGCCTTCCTTATCCCAGAAAACAGACACCATCACCTTAGTTGCTGATTTTTGCACCCTGAACTTCTTTGGATGAGGAGAACCACTGTGCCTCCACTCTTTTGACTGCTTCTTGTTTTCAGGGTCATACAAATAAATCCAGGTCTCATCCATAGCGACCAGTCGATCCAGGAAGTTCTTATCAGTTCGGGAACGCTGACAAATGGACCGGGAAGATTTCGCTCCCAGGCTTCTCTGATCTGTTGTCAAACATTTTGGGATCCTCTTTGCATTCATGGATAATGACACAAACACGTTCACGGGAAATCCTCATGATGTCTGCAATTGCTTTAGCTGAAATTCGTTGATTCTCCAGTATGAGGTTGTGCAGAGCATCGACGATCTCTGGAACAACAACCGCTCTGTCGTCCAGGACGTTCCTCATCATTGGTGCTGAAGTGGCCCGTTTTAAATTTGGCAACCCAGTTCTTAACTGTGGAGTATGAAGCATCGATCCCCCAATGTCTGCGACATATCGCCATGAATATCCTTCACGGACTTTCCTTGCAGAAACAAGAATTTCTTCAGCGCTCTATTGGGAGACCCAGACGATTGGGGTATAGCTACTGCCCTCTGGAGGCCACACAAAGCACTACACTAAAAGTGCAAGGCCCCTCCCCCTCTGGCTATACCCCCCCGTGGTATCACGGGTTCTCCAGTTTTAGCTTTGTGTGCGAAGGAGGTCAGACATTCCATGCATAGCTCCACAGATTTTAGTCAGCAGTAGCTGCTGACTATTTCGGATGGAAGAAAAGAGGACACATATAGTGTCCCCAGCATGCTCCCTTCTCACCCCTGGATGGTGGTGTAAGGTTGAGGTACCTATTGCTGGTACAGGGCTGGAGCCTGACATGCTGTTTTCCTTCCACATCCCCTTGTAGGGCTCTGTGGAAGTGGGATCCTGCCGGCCTCTCAGCTCTGATGCCGGGCTCCATCCACAGACCCATTAGAACCTGATGGAGACGGAGCAGGAGTACGATCAGGGACAGGCCCTGCATCATACAGGTACTCTGTGTCCCCGGCAGGCACAGACACACTCCGGGCTGGCTGGGTGTTGTAGTGCGCCGGGGACCGCAACGTGGAGTTGGTGTCCCTACAGATTACTGGGGGATTGTTTGTGTTTGGGAACGCAGCGCCGACCCCCTCTGGACCGGGCGGCGCTGCTGTGACTTGTGGTGCGCCGGGGATCCGCCGTCCGCGCTTTTACGGCGGCGGCGGTTATAAATTGAGTCCCCGGCTTTTTGGGCCTAGGACGCCGGCAGCTCCGTTTCGTTCCCGCCCCCACCCTGTCATTCAGGGTAGGGGAGAGACGCTGTTCGCTAGCAGCGACGAGGGCTGGAGCCTGATTTACATGCTCCAGCCCTCTCACTTGGCACAGAGGGAAGCAGGCTTCCCGCTCTTGGCCAGGAACGCCCAGGGCCCGCCCCCCTTCCTCTCTCGAGACGCCGGCAGCCATTACATGCATGCCTGGCTGGAGGAAGGACGCAAGGCTCTGGGAGACCTGGACTAGGGGCTATCTGGCGACCACACACCCGCTTTTTAAGCGGGCGGTAAGCGATTTTTCTGTGCTGGTCCCTCTAGTGCCTCACTGTGTATCAGTGTACTGGGTACAGATATATAGTTATTGTATTACTTGCACTGTGAGGTGCGCTTCTGGCTGCATATCCCAGATCGCTCTGTGGAAGCAGCAACATGTCATCCTCAAAACGCAAGGCGGCCAAGGCAAAAAGGGCTGTGTATACTGCGTGTGCTGCATGTGGGGCTAATCTACCAGCAGGCTCCGATGACCCCCATTGTGTGCAATGCTCCGACCCGGTGCTGCTTCGCCAGCCGGAGTCAGGAGAGGTAGCGACCCAGGCTGAGACGCTTGTAAGTTCTGCCCCGGTGACAGGGACAGACTTTGCAGTTTTTGCAGATAATATGTCTGTATCTATGGCAAAAATCCTTGAGACCTTGCAATCTATGCATGGGGCTCAGTCTCTGGGCACGGCGAGGCCTCTGTCCTCAGGTCCCCCTTACTTGGAATGTATCCAGCCCACAGGGGGGTCCCCGGCTTCACAGGCCGAGGATTATGACTCAGATGATGGCCCCAGCCACCCTAAGCGAGCTCGCTGGGAAAGACCCTCGACGTCTTCACACTGCTCAGGGTCTCAGCGCAATCAGTCTCCCTGTGATGTGTCTGATGAGAGTGATCAGGAATCCACTCCTGGAACCCCTCTCAACCTGGATACCCCGGATGGGGATGCCATGGTAAACGACCTTATCTCAGCCATCAATAGGCTGTTGGATATTTCTCCCCCAGCCCCTTCAGCAGAAGAGGCGGCTGCGGAGCAGGAAAAGTTTCGTTTCCTTTATCCCAAGCGTAAATTGAGTGCTTTGTTAGATCACTCTGACTTCAGAGAATCAATCCAGAAGCACGACGCTCACCCAGAAAGGCGTTTCTCTAAACGATCTAAAGATACGCGTTTCCCTTTCCCCCCTGAGGTGGTCAAGCGCTGGACCCAGTGTCCAAAGGTAGACCCCCCGATTTCCAAACTTGCAGCTAGATCCATAGTTGCAGTGGAGGATGGCGCTTCACTTAAAGATGCCAATGACAGACAGATGGACCTTTGGTTAAAATCTGTCTATGAAGCTATAGGCGCGTCGTTTGCTCCGGCATTCGCAGCCGTATGGGCACTCCAGGCTATTTCAGCTGGCTTAGCAAAAGTGGATGCTATCATGCATCCAGCAGTGCCGCAAGTGGCGCACCTTACCACGCAGATGTCGGCGTTTGCGTCTTACGCTATCAATGCGGTCCTAGAATCTACCAGTCGCACCTCAATGGCGTCCGCCAATTCGGTAGTTTTGCGCAGAGCCTTGTGGTTAAAGGACTGGAAAGCAGATGCTGGTTCCAAAAAATGTTTAACCAGTTTGCCTTTGTCTAGAGATAGACTGTTTGGCGAGCCATTGGCTGACATCATTAAGCAGTCCAAGGGTAAAGACTCCTCTTTACCACAACCCAGAACATCCAAACCTCAGCAGAAAAAGTGGCAGCAGAGGTTTCAGTCCTTTCGAGGTTCGGGCAAGACACCATTTACCTCGTCCAAAGGGACTCAGAGGACGCAAAGAAACTCAGATTCGTGGCGGACTCACACACGCCCCAAGAAAGCAAATGGAGGTACCGCTTCCAAAGCGGCTACCTCATGACTTCCAGCCCCCCTCCCTCCGCATCGCCGGTCGGGGGCAGGCTCTCCCGCTTTTCCGGCATTTGGATGTCACAGGTCAAAGACCGGTGGGTGACGGACATTTTGTCTCGCGGGTACAGAATCGAGTTCAATTCTCGTCCTCCAGCTCGGTTCTTCAGAACCTCCCCACATCCAGACCGAGCAGATGCTCTGCTGCAGGCGGTGGATTCCCTAAAAGCGGAAGGAGTGGTTATCCCAGTCCCTCCTCAGGAACAAGGGCAAGGGTTTTACTCCAATCTCTTTGTGGTTCCAAAAAAGGACGGCTCGTTCCGTCCTGTTCTGGACCTAAAACGGCTCAACAAACATGTGCACGCCAGGAGGTTCCGGATGGAAACCCTCCGCTCTGTCATTGCCTCAATGTCCAGAGGAGACTTCCTTGCCTCAATAGACATCAAAGATGCTTATCTCCACGTGCCAATTGCTACAGAACATCAACGTTTTCTACGTTTTGTGATAGGAGACGACCATTTTCAGTTCGTAGCTCTTCCATTTGGTCTGGCGACAGCCCCACGGGTCTTCACCAAGGTCATGGCGGCGGTGGTAGCAGTCTTGCACTCTCAGGGACACTCGGTGATCCCTTACCTAGACGACTTATTGGTCAAAGCTCCCTCTCAGGAGGCATGTCAGCACAGCCTGAATGCTACGCTGGAGACTCTACAGTCTTTCGGATGGATCATCAACTTTCCAAAGTCGATCCTATCACCGACTCAGTCACTAACGTATCTTGGCATGGAGTTTCATACTCTAGCAGCGATAGTGAAGCTTCCGCTGGACAAGCAGCGGTCACTACAGACAGGGGTGCAATCTCTTCTGCAGGGCCAGTTGCATCCCTTGCGGCGCCTCATGCATTTCCTAGGGAAGATGGTGGCAGCCATGGAAGCAGTTCCCTTTGCGCAGTTTCATCTGCGCCCACTTCAATGGGACATTCTCCGCCAATGGGACGGGAAGTCAACGTCCCTGGACAGGAAAGTCTCGCTTTCCCAGACGGCCAAGGACTCTCTACAATGGTGGCTCCTTCCCACCTCATTATCTCAGGGAAGATCCTTCCTGCCCCCATCCTGGGCAGTAGTTACGACAGATGCGAGTCTGTCGGGGTGGGGAGCAGTGTTTCTCCACCACAGGGCTCAGGGGACGTGGACTCCGCAGGAGTCCACCCTTCAGATCAATGTTCTGGAAATCAGAGCAGTGTATCTTGCCCTACTGGCCTTCCAGCAGTGGCTGGAAGGAAAGCAGATCCGAATCCAATCGGACAACTCCACAGCGGTGGCATACATCAACCACCAAGGAGGGACGCGCAGTCGGCAAGCCTTCCAAGAAGTCCGGCGCATTCTAATGTGGGTGGAGGACAGAGCATCCACCATATCCGCGGTTCACATCCCAGGCGTAGAAAACTGGGAAGCAGACTTCCTCAGTCGCCAGGGCATGGACGCAGGGGAATGGTCCCTTCACCCGGACGTGTTTCAGGAAATCTGTCGCCGCTGGGGAGTGCCGGACGTCGACCTAATGGCATCCCGGCACAACAACAAGGTCCCGGCATTCATGGCGAGGTCGCGCGATCAAAGAGCTCTGGCGGCAGACGCCTTGGTTCAAGATTGGTCGCAGTTTCAGCTCCCTTACGTGTTTCCGCCTCTGGCGCTCTTGCCCAGAGTGCTACGCAAGATCAGATCCGAGTGCAGCCGCATCATACTCGTCGCTCCAAACTGGCCGAGGAGGTCGTGGTATCCGGATCTGTGGCATCTCACGATCGGTCGACCGTGGTCACTGCCAGACCGACCAGACTTACTGTCCCAAGGGCCGTTTTTCCATCAGAATTCTGCGGCCCTGAACCTGACTGTGTGGCCATTGAGTCCTGGATCCTAGCATCTGCAGGATTATCTCAAGGAGTGATTGCCACAATGAGACAAGCTAGAAAGTCGAATTCTGCTAAGATCTACCACAGAACGTGGAAGATTTTCTTATCCTGGTGCTCGGCCCAGGGAGTGTCTCCCTGGCCATTTGCATTACCCAAGTTTCTTTCTTTCCTGCAATCGGGGTTAGAAAAGGGCTTGTCGCTCAGCTCCCTTAAAGGGCAAGTTTCGGCACTATCCGTGTTTTTTCAGAAGCGTCTAGCACGTCTTCCTAAGGTGCGCACGTTCCTGCAGGGGGTCTGTCATATTGTGCCCCCGTACAAGCGACCGTTAGATCCATGGGATCTGAACAGGGTACTAGTTGCTCTCCAGAAGCCGCCCTTCGAGCCTCTGAAGGAAGTTTCCTTTTCTCGGCTGTCGCAGAAAGTGGCGTTTCTTGTTGCCATCACATCGCTTCGGCGAGTGTCTGAGCTGGCAGCTCTGTCATCCAAGGCTCCCTTCCTGGTGTTCCACCAGGACAAGGTTGTGCTGCGCCCCATTCCGGAGTTTCTTCCTAAGGTCGTATCCTCTTTTCATCTTAATCAGGATATTTCCTTGCCTTCTTTTTGCCCTCATCCGGTTCACCGGTATGAAAAGGACTTACGTTTGCTAGATCTGGTGAGAGCACTCAGAATCTACATTTCCCGCACGGCGCCCATACGCCGTTCCGATGCACTTTTTGTCCTTGTCGCTGGTCCGCGCAAGGGGTTGCAGGCTTCTAAAGCCACCCTGGCTCGATGGATCAAAGAACCAATTCTTGAAGCCTACCGTTCTGCGGGGCTTCCGGTTCCTTCAGGGCTAAAAGCCCACTCAACCAGAGCCGTGGGTGCGTCCTGGGCATTACGTCACCAGGCTTCGGCTCAACAGGTGTGCCAGGCAGCTACCTGGTCCAGTCTGCACACTTTCACCAAGCATTATCAGGTGCATACCTATGCTTCGGCGGATGCCAGCTTAGGTAGAAGAGTCCTGCAGGCGGCAGTGACACCCCCATAGGGGAGGGCTGTTTTGCAGCTCTAACATGAGGTATTTATTTACCCACCCAGGGACAGCTTTTGGACGTCCCAATCGTCTGGGTCTCCCAATAGAGCGCTGAAGAAGAAGGGAATTTTGTTACTTACCGTAAATTCCTTTTCTTCTAGCTCTTATTGGGAGACCCAGCACCCGCCCTGTTGTCCTTCGGGATGTTTTTTTGTTGTTTGCGGGTACACATGTTGTTCATGTTGAACGGTTTTTCAGTTCTCCGATGTTATTCGGAGTTAATTTGTTTAAACCAGTTATTGGCTTCCTCCTTCTTGCTTTGGCACTAAAACTGGAGAACCCGTGATACCACGGGGGGGTATAGCCAGAGGGGGAGGGGCCTTGCACTTTTAGTGTAGTGCTTTGTGTGGCCTCCAGAGGGCAGTAGCTATACCCCAATCGTCTGGGTCTCCCAATAAGAGCTAGAAGAAAAGGAATTTACGGTAAGTAACAAAATTCCCTTCTTTATCGCTCTTCTGCTCTGTTTCTGTGAATATCGCATTAGACTTCGTCATTTTGTTTTCCCGCATGCGTAGAATTCTGTTGCCATAAGCAACAAACACAAAAGTTTGAAAACATATATTAGATACATAAGGCTTTCATGCGATGTAACACTCGTTACCATAGAGACAAAAAAAATAAAGCCAAAGATTTATCAGCAGCCCCTTGTATTATACTAAAACCGTATTATACATTTAGTACTATGCTCAAGCAATTGTACCAGATGGTGTTTTTGGCAACAGCCTGAGAAATGCAAAATTCCAGCATGTATTATAATAAGAGGTGGTGTGCATTGCTAAATAATCTACTCCATGAATATTTGGAACTGCTTTAAAAATCTGCTGATTGCCATTGGTAACAGACCATGTGACAGTATCGTTGCCATTGGTAACAGACCATTGGGCAGGCTGGTTGCCATTGGTAACAGACCATTGGGCAGGCTGGTTGCCATTGGTAACAGACCATTGGGCAGGCTGGTTGCCATTGGTAACAGACCATTGGGCAGGCTGGTTGCTATTGGTAACAGACCATTGGGCAGGCTGATTGCCATTGGTAACAGACCCTGTGGTAGGCTGGCTAGATCTGTGATCTCCTCCTTACCGGGTACTCAGAACTGAATTTTCTAGCTGACTCTTATGGCGGTGTCTGTCTTTACCTTTTTAGATGTATTTGTGTCTTTATGAACGCAGTTATGGACTATTCTGCCAGCTATATTTGGTGCTATTAAGCCCAAGTATAAGGACATGCTGATCACCACCTCCATCAGAGTTGGATTCACCCTAATTCATAGTCTGACACCTCCTGATACACACAACCTTTCTCAACATGTCCGTGTCCAGTGAGGAGAGTGGTCTTGCTCTGAATGACTGTCAGGAAGATCTGAGAGAGGGTGATGGAGGGCCCCCTGGTCAATTGGTTGAGCCTTATAGGCCCTAACATGGATGACAGTGGTTGTTGTCATCAGTCGTTTGCTTCTTTAGCTAGACTATGACGGCAGAGTAGAAGCGGCCATTGACTGGCCAGTTACTATACACAGCGGTAGTCCAGCTGCTATTGCCCCCTTGTACATGGCATCAGCCGAATTAGATATGTTATAATGTAGCACGTTGTTATTCATGCTGCCTTTACTTTCTGCTTTCTACTGTCCTCCTTTCTGTTCCTTATGAAGTCGGCATGGTCTTGGCCAGCCGATGTGACGTGTCTGCAGTTCTCCGTGTTTCTTTCTTTTGCTGGTGATCTCCCTGGACAGGATGCCTTCTCATCCGTCCTGACATTTTAGCCTGTTGCGTTTTTAACCTACTTCAGGAGCTCAAACTGTTTGTGCCGTACAGAGCTATGTGGCGGACGCGCCAGTTTAAGGGTTGCAGAAACTGCACAGCGGAATTAGCCTCCAGTAATCCTCAGAGCCGAAGATTCGAGTGGGTTCCAGCTGTCATCCCCCAGAGTCTTCTAACAAAGCTAATGAGATGAGAAGTGTACAGCTGGTGGCAAACAAAATAAACCACAAGCCAAAGGCTGGCCTGCAGTGGTCCGCGCTCCCTGTGGGCTCCTGAAGGAGATTGCATGCTAACAAAGCCAGAAGGCTGTCTCCTTCCACACTATTGCTCATTTGCAGCTGTAATTGGGAGCTGCGCATTGTGTTTCCTACGCTGAATTCTGTCATGTATCATAGAATCGTCTTTTGTTTTTCTTCTGTTCTCTTCCAAACTGAACCTTCGCTTAGAAAGAAATGAAGTGAAGATTTTTCTGTGCTTGGAATAAGTGCTGCCCATTCCTATGTAAGTGACTGCAGTATTAATCTGGGGGTGAGACGGATCAGGTGGTTCAGCCAGTGACAATGTATTGTGTGAGATGGGTGTAACTGGTCTGCCCTGAAGAACTGCCGGAGGACTGCGGGTGCACAAGTAATGGAAGAAATCTGCCCACGTTTTTGCCACGAGTTCCTGGCAGCTCCATATCGAAATCTACATGTGAATTAGACTCACAGAATTGATGTGACTGACAGCTTAGAATCCGAACTGCACGGCTAATTTCGGCAAAGTGTAGATGAGATTTCTTGGCGCTCCTGGTATTACACTAGATATTCAGTACCGGAATCTGCGCAGAAAACCTATACTAAATATGCAACTTGTGAACTTGTACTGAGGGTTGGAAAATTACCAGCGCTGTGGATGGGATGGACCGATGCAGGGGACTTCACATCCACAGGTCAATTTAGGCCACGGACATCCATGCCGGATGAGTTTGGAAATGCAAAGACTGAAATCTTTGGAATAAATGTTACTTGTAATTTCTCAAATTGTCTCTCCAGTAAAGGAGACAAACTCTAGCACAGCGCCACCTATTGGAAGTAGCGATCCTAAAAGTCACAAGTGGATTTTCAATAATCCTTTGCAATATGACTCAGGATATATAAGCCAGATCAGAATCCCAATTTGCAGACACGGTGTTTCGGGGTGCTTGCCCCTCGTCAGTGCAAAGTATGGGGGTGTCTGATCTGGCTCATGAGAAAGCTATGTGGGGACCACGGGGGAATACTATTCTCCTTAAGGAGACTTTGCAAGCCAGTCTGGCTGCCAGGTAAGGGGACTTATAGCTGCAATGCCCCTCTGGGAAATATTCAAATTGTCTCTCCAGTAAAGGAGACAAACTCTAGCACAGCGCCACCTATTGGAAGTAGCGATCCTAAAAGTCACAAGTGGATTTTCAATAATCCTTTGCAATATGACTCAGGATATATAAGCCAGATCAGAATCCCAATTTGCAGACACGGTGTTTCGGGGTGCTTGCCCCTCGTCAGTGCAAAGTATGGGGGTGTCTGATCTGGCTCATGAGAAAGCTATGTGGGGACCACGGGGGAATACTATTCTCCTTAAGGAGACTTTGCAAGCCAGTCTGGCTGCCAGGTAAGGGGACTTATAGCTGCAATGCCCCTCTGGGAAATATTCAAATTGTCTCTCCAGTAAAGGAGACAAACTCTAGCACAGCGCCACCTATTGGAAGTAGCGATCCTAAAAGTCACAAGTGGATTTTCAATAATCCTTTGCAATATGACTCAGGATATATAAGCCAGATCAGAATCCCAATTTGCAGACACGGTGTTTCGGGGTGCTTGCCCCTCGTCAGTGCAAAGTATGGGGGTGTCTGATCTGGCTCATGAGAAAGCTATGTGGGGACCACGGGGGAATACTATTCTCCTTAAGGAGACTTTGCAAGCCAGTCTGGCTGCCAGGTAAGGGGACTTATAGCTGCAATGCCCCTCTGGGAAATATTCAAATTGTCTCTCCAGTAAAGGAGACAAACTCTAGCACAGCGCCACCTATTGGAAGTAGCGATCCTAAAAGTCACAAGTGGATTTTCAATAATCCTTTGCAATATGACTCAGGATATATAAGCCAGATCAGAATCCCAATTTGCAGACACGGTGTTTCGGGGTGCTTGCCCCTCGTCAGTGCAAAGTATGGGGGTGTCTGATCTGGCTCATGAGAAAGCTATGTGGGGACCACGGGGGAATACTATTCTCCTTAAGGAGACTTTGCAAGCCAGTCTGGCTGCCAGGTAAGGGGACTTATAGCTGCAATGCCCCTCTGGGAAATATTCAAATTGTCTCTCCAGTAAAGGAGACAAACTCTAGCACAGCGCCACCTATTGGAAGTAGCGATCCTAAAAGTCACAAGTGGATTTTCAATAATCCTTTGCAATATGACTCAGGATATATAAGCCAGATCAGAATCCCAATTTGCAGACACGGTGTTTCGGGGTGCTTGCCCCTCGTCAGTGCAAAGTATGGGGGTGTCTGATCTGGCTCATGAGAAAGCTATGTGGGGACCACGGGGGAATACTATTCTCCTTAAGGAGACTTTGCAAGCCAGTCTGGCTGCCAGGTAAGGGGACTTATAGCTGCAATGCCCCTCTGGGAAATATTCAAATTGTCTCTCCAGTAAAGGAGACAAACTCTAGCACAGCGCCACCTATTGGAAGTAGCGATCCTAAAAGTCACAAGTGGATTTTCAATAATTTTTTGCAATATGACTCAGGATATATAAGCCAGATCAGAATCCCAATTTGCAGACACGGTGTTTCGGGGTGCTTGCCCCTCGTCAGTGCAAAGTATGGGGGTGTCTGATCTGGCTCATGAGAAAGCTATGTGGGGACCACGGGGGAATACTATTCTCCTTAAGGAGACTTTGCAAGCCAGTCTGGCTGCCAGGTAAGGGGACTTATAGCTGCAATGCCCCTCTGGGAAATATTCAAATTGTCTCTCCAGTAAAGGAGACAAACTCTAGCACAGCGCCACCTATTGGAAGTAGCGATCCTAAAAGTCACAAGTGGATTTTCAATAATCCTTTGCAATATGACTCAGGATATATAAGCCAGATCAGAATCCCAATTTGCAGACACGGTGTTTCGGGGTGCTTGCCCCTCGTCAGTGCAAAGTATGGGGGTGTCTGATCTGGCTCATGAGAAAGCTATGTGGGGACCACGGGGGAATACTATTCTCCTTAAGGAGACTTTGCAAGCCAGTCTGGCTGCCAGGTAAGGGGACTTATAGCTGCAATGCCCCTCTGGGAAATATTCAAATTGTCTCTCCAGTAAAGGAGACAAACTCTAGCACAGCGCCACCTATTGGAAGTAGCGATCCTAAAAGTCACAAGTGGATTTTCAATAATCCTTTGCAATATGACTCAGGATATATAAGCCAGATCAGAATCCCAATTTGCAGACACGGTGTTTCGGGGTGCTTGCCCCTCGTCAGTGCAAAGTATGGGGGTGTCTGATCTGGCTCATGAGAAAGCTATGTGGGGACCACGGGGGAATACTATTCTCCTTAAGGAGACTTTGCAAGCCAGTCTGGTAATTTCTCAGCAGATATGTCAGGTGTCAACAAACCCTAAAGGGATGGAATCTGCAATATATTGGACATGTCGCGGTTTTTTTCTGCTATGTGGAGCTGGGGCTTTTAAACACATCTGCAAGTGTTCTGCCATTTGCTTTGTGTTTGTAGTCACTCAGAACCCTCAACTATAGGATTTATTTCACTGTGCGGACCTGGGATAAAGCCCTATATATATTATAGATGGCTGTCAGTCAAGCAATAGTTCAGACAGCGGCCATTTTGGACATCTCCCCTAAAAAAAGAATGCTCACATGTCCGACTGCTTAACGTATTTTCTGTGAGAGTTGCTGCCAGAAATCTGTCCATGGTTTGGCAATCTGAAATCGGACCAAACCCTTAAAGAGGACTAACCACCAAGATTTTCATACATAAACTAAAGCCAGTGCTATACTGGCGCTATCATGCTGATTCTATACATACCTTTACTTATGGGATCGGATATATACTTTCTGAAATATAGGCAAGTAAAGTTTGTGAAATTCACTGTTATTTGATTGAAAGTGCTACAGAATATCTAATAGTTGGATAGGATTTTGGTAGTTATTCCTGTCCCTGTCTGCTGCCTGTCCTTCTTCCCCCACCTGTTATTACAGAGGGAAGAGGGAGGGATGAAGGACAGGCAGTTAGACAGGGGCGGGAATAACTACCAAAACCCGACTCGCTTATCAGATATTCTGTAGCTGCTATCAATCAAATAGCAGTGCATTTCACAAACTTTACGTGCCTATATTTCAGAAGCTATACATCCGATATCACAACTAAAGGTATGTACAGAATCAGCATGTTAGCGCCAGTATATCACTGGCTTTAGATTATATAGGAATATCCTGATGGTCGGTCCTCTTTAACACCACCAACAGTCATTTGTGGGGACCCCATATATCGAACGTGCCGATATCTGCAGGTTCGTCCGATGTTAATCTAATAAGCCCCCCATACTTAAGGCTAGGCGTAAGTTGGGCACATGTGGCATGGATACAGGGATGGCAGGAGTATTTTTGATCCTGATAAGGATATATATATATTAATTAATATTTAGCGGTTACATTTTTACACTGTTTTGTGTTTGCAGGATTACAAAGCCGATGAAGATCCAGCAATATTTCAGTCATATAAAACAAGTCGGGGACCTCTGGGGCCAAATTGGAAGGTAAATTAGAAAATATATTGGGTTTCTCCACTTTTGTAAACAAAAATCGATTGGTAACCATAGCCCTATAGTAGTTTTGTGTGACAAAATTGTCCCATTGTTGCAACTTGCGACATCAGATGAATAACACTAGTAGGGATTTGGTGTGTGGTGCCCACCAATGAGCAAGCCATGGCACTGACTTATAAAAAATGTTGAATGCACATTTGTGGATAGTACCCATCACTGGCTATTATACACTGCGGCTTGGCCATGGTATTGGGGGGACTCCTTTGTATCTACATGGCTCTTCTTTAGAAAGTGAGCTATATACACCAGGATTACACTCTAGCACCTTGCATTACATTCGTCTGCCACCAGAGGGCATAGCACTAACTTGACTTTCCTTACATAGATTGTAATTATCCATAATTTGCTTTTTGGGGGTTTTAATCTCCCAAAATAATGTAGTACACTTTTCTCATTGTTTCCATATAATTGCTGTACAAAACCTTCAAGTAATATACGTCAGTCTGGCAGGTGATGAGTAGTTCATCTTAATACTTTTTGTATAGCAGCCATTTGAAAGGATGAAATAAAGAAAAAAAAATGTCTAATATGTTTTGATCCACAACTTTTTCAGAAAGAACTGGCAAACGCAAAGGAATGTCCACGAATGTGTGCTTACAAACTAGTCACAATTAAGTTTAGATGGTGGGGGCTTCAAAATAAAGTAGAACATTTTATTCAGAAGGTAAGACTCTCCAGAAGGATATGCATGTGTTTTTTTTTTTTTTTTAATTCTCAGAGGTTTTTTTTTGTCTTATAATTACGTTTCAGTTGTTATTAAATCTGGCGACTGTAGGGGTGCTAGATGGCGGACCCCCACCAATCCGATACTGATGAGCTATCTGCTGGATAGGTCATCAATATCATATGACCTAAAACCCCTTTAACTCCTATAATATACTTTTATCTCCATCACTACGCAAACATTTTAAATGTAAAATTTGATATTGGAGACTTCTGTTATGTGTAAGTGGAAACCACCATGACTGGTGTCATTGACTGTGTATGGAGTACATAATATAACACCACTGAGCAATACAATGCCAAAAAATCAGTAACTTGATGTTACCTTATCTGTCTATATATGGCCATACATCATTAAAAGCTGTGTTGGCCTCCCAACATCCTCAGACATGTGCATGCTCTTTTTGTCTGAGAATACCTGTGCTTTCAGCAGGAAAAGTGGAGTTATCTGACACTCCTTAGCAGTTGCATATCTACTGGGAAAGCAAAAGCATTGAGCTTTGTTCTTCAACATCCCTCCTTCCCTCTGATATCCTCTATCAGTCAGGAGTCAGGAGGCCGCCATTTTGTTTATACCAAAATTGTCTGAGCGCAATGATTATCTACAAGATATGGGAATTTTTAAGGGTTTAGTTAAAAAATGTAAGGTTATATTGGTTATTACTAGAGATGAGCGAAATCAAGGTGCAGTGTTTACCAAAAATACAGAGTTCAGGTTTGGAGTTTAGATGCTTTACGCATGCTGGCCACTCGCGCGAGCAGCTCTGTGCTCTGTGCTCTGTGCTCTGTGCTCTGTGCTCTGTGCTCTGTGCTCTGTGCTCTGTGCTCTGTGCTCTGTGCTCTGTGCTCTGTGCTCTGTGCGCCGCTTGCAGTGTTTGAATGGCTCTGAGGGTAACAACAGAGTTATCGGATATAGTGTGCTCTTGGATGGGTGCGACTCGGATACCCGAATATAATGTAAGTCAATGTGGAATGTAAGCATTTTTTCCAGAAGATTTCCCAGAGTCATGCCCATCCGAGTATCCAACTGTTCGTTACGAGTACCGAGCACACGAGCACGGTAGTGCTCACTCACCACTAGTTATAAGTTTATAGGTGTTGGGAATAAACCGTTAGGTGTTGTGGCAGATGTTTGGGCCACATTTCTGCATCCATCTGGAAGAACGGACAGTTTCAGATAAGAAACTGAATTAATTTCAACTCGATTCATACAGTTTATGGTCCCGTTAAGGGTTTGTCTAAGGGGTACTTTGCACGCTGCGACATCGCTAGCCGATTGTAGCGATGCCGAGCGAGATAGTCCCCGCCCCCGTCGCAGATGCGATATCTTGTGATAGCTGCCGTAGCGAACATTATCGCTATGGCAGCTTCACACGGACTTACCTGCCCTGCGACGTCGCTCTGGCCGGCGACCCGCGGCCAATAGAAGCGGAGGGGCGGCGATGACGTAAACATCCTGCCCCCCTCCTTCCTCATTGCAGGCGGGACGCACGTAAGGAGATGTTTCTCGCTCCTGCGGCTTCATACACAGCGATGTGTGCTGCCTGCTGGAACGAGGAACAACATCGTACCTGTCGCTGCAGCGAAATTATGGAAATAACCGACACTACACAGATCACCGATTTTCGACGCTTTTGCGATCGTTTATCGGTGCTTCTAGGCTTTACACGTTGCGACGTCTTTACCGGCGCCGGATGTGCGTAACTTTCGATTTGACACCGACGAGATCGCAGTAGCGATGTTGCAACGTGCAAAGTACCCCTTATGCCATTTTTAGAGGGATTCCGCCACAACTCCTGAACCAACTGCAGAAAACAGAACTGACAAACTGATTTCAAAATGATTACATTTTGCATTCAATACATTTTTTTATTTTTATATATATTTTTTTCTTTTAAGCAAGAAAAGCGAATATTCACAAACTTTCATCGTCAGTTGTTCTGCTGGATTGACAAATGGATTGACCTAACAATGGAAGACATCAGGCGAATGGAGGATGAAACACAGAAAGAGTTAGAAGCGGTGAGGATTTTGTATTTGAGTTTAAAAAAATATATTAAGTTTATAGTCTTCTTAATATATATTTTGTAAATGAAATAGATGATAATTTGTTGAGCAGTGGGGGTCTGACTGCTGGGACACATACCGATCGGCAGGACGTTTATCTCCATTTCAATGAAGCCATAGTGCGCATGAGCGACATGGGCTCCATTAATTCACAATGGGGTTGCCGAGCCCTATTCTCTGCTTTTTCCGGCAGCCCCATAAGGTCCCAATATGCCAACCAGTGCGGATTAAAGCGGTGCTACACCCACTGATCCAGCAAAGCTATCATCATCAAGTCACCCGTAATAACTTTTGTAACCGGACAACCCCTTTAATGGCGTGACATTAGCATTCTTTCAATGTAACCTCATACTAGATATATTTTTATTTGGACTTTCCATTAAAAAATATTGTTTTAGCGTCTCCAGCCTTTATATCTCACTGTATACAGCAGACTGCAGAAAGAGTGATTTGTGAATACTATTCATCTCTTTTGCTAAAGAATATTTTACGCTGACTAATAACTTGTTGAAGGTAGAACTTTGATTTTGTCATAAATCCTTTTTCGAAATTCATTCAGAAGAGACATAGGAGTTGCAATCAGACCAGCTCACTTACAGATTTCACGGATGATTTATTCTGCAGTCTGCTGTGTACAGCAGTACTTTGAAATCTTTGGCTTTCACAGCCTCTGTTTTTAACCCCTTTACAACATAAGACGTACATTTCCGTCTTGTGTCGTGCCCCTGGCTTTGCACACCTATCCCTGCAGATGATGGCTGAATTATTCAGCCATTATCTGCCTCTTAGAGCCGCGAATGAAGCAGAGCTATCCACTGGCTAACTACTGCTGTCAGTTTCTGACTTGCCAGTAGGGGGTGTCATTCTGTGCGTGTGGCTTGGTTACAGGGCATCGATGGGTTGCCATGACAGCTGAGGGTCTGCTGAAGACTCCTGTGCCTCTTATTACAATACTCCTGTGAAAGCCAGTGTTTACCTGGCGTTCCTAAGAAATCGTGATTTTAGCTATACATAGCAGTTCTAGTGCACTGGTATGTATAGCACAAATGAGTAGATGATCACAGTTTCAAGTCACTCAAGGGTACTCTGAAATACAGTAAAAAGTATATATGTATAAAATAAAAAGTTTTCAAAATCTGAAAACAGAAAGCTCCCCACAAGTTCAAATCACCCCCTTTAGCTCCATTAAAAATAACACTTAAAAAATACACATATTGGGTATCGCTGCGTTCGTTAAAGTCTTGTCTTTCAAAATATAAAATAAATTAATCCTATTGGTAAACAGCGCAACGAGAAAAAAATCAAAACACAAGAACTTTGTTTTTATGGCCACCACAACATTGCAATTGAATGCAATAAGAGACGATCAAAATAGATCTACCCCCAAATGGTATCAGTGGCCTTTTATTGGTTCCTTATTGAGGTCATGATTCGAGATTTTCTGTTATCCAGGATTCTGATGATATTGACAACCTCCTATTTTGACACAGGACAGAATAGAATGATGTATGTAAAGCGCAATGGAATTAATGGCGCTAATTAATGAATAAATATTATTAATAATAAAAGCACTACCCTCAAATCCATGGTTCTGTGCCTCGCCTTAAAAAGTAGACAAAACTTTACTTATTTGAAAACTTATTTGGAAATCTAAAGAACATTGTTTTTGTCAGTGAAATCTAACCCCTCCCCTTTTTTATGGTTTGCTGTGGATGAATGAGAACATTTGTTTCGGCTCAGGGGCAGCAAACCTATAAGTATGGTAAACTTGTGGTGCCTCCTTAGATGTGCCGATTTTTGGCTCATCGGTGTATCTTTGGCAAGGGACAGTCAAACTGTATACACTATACCCTATATTGGAGAATGATGGGGATAGTACAATTGGACACTCCTCCCTTACAGTAGCATGTTATTGGCGGCACATTTCCTGTATACATGGGGTAGAGAGCTGTCGGTAAAGTAAACAATCTGGTAATCACTTATAGAATGCACCAAAGTCTTGTTGTTTGAGTGATCAGATTGTTTATACCGACATAAATCATCGCTTTCAGCAGCACATCACTCAGTGTACACCGTGGGCCTGCAGGCCATGATATGCTGTTGTATGGGGCTGAATGATTGTATTAAAGGGGTTGTCCACTACTCTAACAACCCCTTCTCAATCACCATGTTTACCCCTATTAAAATAACACTTATACTCCCCTTTGTTGCTTGAGCTGTTCCAGCGCTGTCAGCACTCGCTCTCCCGGGACTCATGTGACTTTGTCACCCGAGCTCTGCGCCCAATCAGCACTGACTTCACTCTCCCAGCTTTCAGATGTAGCAAACATCAGTAGGAAGTTAGTGGCCCACCACAGCTCTGACTTCCTCCTGAGTTTAATTTGTTCAGACGTGGGGCGGGGGGAAGCCAAGGCTGACATAACAATGTCACGTGATCCCCAGGAGACTGAGTGCCGACGCTGCTGGAACAGCGCCAGCTATGGAGGCAACCCTTTTATGATAGTTCTTTTCCCTGTTCTCAGAGGCCTTTGTGTAACTGCTGCTTACATGTGTGGATAAAATACCTGTGGTGCATCCTGACTATTTTGTACAAATTTAGGCTAAGTTCTCATGATGAGGATTCGGTGAGCTCTTTTCTGCTGCGTATTTTTACTCCACAAAAGAACCCGCAATGTCTTACAGTTCCAGTCAAGTGTATGAGATTTATATAAATCTCACGTCCAATGACCTTTTTCATTTTTCTTACGCAACATAAACTGAACTATGCCAATTTCTCCTCTTAAATCCTGACATAGCAAAAGGAGACAAGAAACGCAGCATCAAAAACGCAATAAAAACCCATGTAAAAAAGCAGTCAAAAATGTGATGAACCGAATTTATGTATTAGGTACAGAAAATCTTAGGCCTCGTTCAGATATCCATTTTTCAGTGGGGGGTTTTTTTTGGGGGGGGGTGGTTCTTTACAGATTGGTATGTTTTCTATGTGGCTGTTCACATATCCATGTTTTTTGCCCGCACAAAAATCCCGTAGACGTGTTAATTTGTGAGCAGTCTATAGGTCCATGAGCATTTACAGGCACAAGTGTTAACACTGTAATGGATAGAAGACGCTTTGTCGTTATATATTTTTTTTTTATCAGTGATGAAAAACAGTCCAGAGAAAAATCCCTGATGTCTGAATGAGGCCTAGAGGACTGCCGTTGGTGGTCCATGTGAATGGGGGCTTTATGCCCAAATCTTCTGCAGTAGAAAGTCCCTGTGATGTAATGACTACGGGGGCATTTTCTAATGTACAGCATGTGCGTTATTCCGGGGAATTCCCTCCTTTATTAACCAGTGGGGGAGTTTTTTTCTACAGATTTCCAGGCAGAGTGTCTATACAGCATCACTATAGGGCTCATCATGTTTGGTGCCTTCTAGTGTTTTCTTGGTGGGCTCCTCATACACGGCGGTCTGTCTTCTGCCCTTCTATCTGTGCTCATTTTATTTTTCAATGATTTTACTTTAGATACGTAAGAAGGGTCCTGTGCGAGGTACATCTGCGGCAGACACCTAAACAAGCCAGGTCTAGTTACAGGGGCAGTATTGAGGTGTGTAAGTAGCAGGAACATAATAAGGTGGTGGTCCTATATTACATCATATGCCCCAAACTGCTTGGTCCAATCTTTTGCCCTCTCTATTGGCTGCACATTTCTATGTACTTTCTTCTATATCTTCTATATCTTCAGCTGACTTATCTGTTGCCTCATGGAAGTTAAAGGGAATCTGTCACCAGGTTTTTGCACTCATCTGAGCACAACATGATGTAGGGACAGAGACCCTAATTCCAGCAAAGACCACTTATGGGATTGTTGGTTGCAGTTTTGATAAAATCGCTGTTTTTATCTGCTACAGATTTCAGTTTTATTTCTGAATACTGAGCTCCTGTACAACCCCATCCACAGCAGTTATTCTGTGTACACTGCATAGGCAGAAAGCGTCCAATCTGTGGTAGGGGTGGGGTCATATCGAGCTTATTAATATGGAGAACCACAATGGAAGAAGGTTTACTAGTCCTCTAGTAAACGTTTAGTGATTTTATGAAAACTACAGCACTCAGCCGAATAAGTGACACATAGCTGAAATCAGGGTCTCTATCTGTACATTTTGCTGCTCAGTTTAGGTGGAAAAAGCTGGTGATAGATTCCCTTTAAAGAATGATATGGTGGTAGCAGTGGCTTGCTCGGGGGTGAAAAGGCTTCTTTTCTAGCACTGAGTTTCTTATAAAGGGGGATATAAAACTAATGAAGATGTCCCTAATGATCACACTGAATCATGTGGTTTTAATATTTTTCTTCTTTTTCTTTGTTGTTATTTTTTTTCACCATGCAGCTACGCAACCAAGGTCAAGTGAGAGGGACAAGTGCTGCCAATGACGATTGAAGCTGGACCTGACCAAACCGCATGCAGAATTGTCATTTACATCCGTGTTTATATACCTGTATGGATATAGCTATATAAACACTCTGAGCATAAACTACTTAAGTGTACTGTACCTGACATGAGCAAAAAAAATGTAAAGCCGGTGCACTGTACATGACTAGTTTACAAACCGATGAATGTCACTAGCATTGTAAGGCATGGACTCCTGACGGCCAGGCCATCACATCATTTTGCAGATCCTGTCCCACTTTCATTTCTTCTAGGTTAATGCCAGGCAAATAAATAAACTACAGATTTTTTTTAGTGCTGTATCCGATCTACCAGATAGTAATAAGCTGCGGCTTTAATATCTACGGGATTATTTTAGTGTCATGTAATGCTGGGCTTAGGATAAAGCTTTATCTGACATTTATTGGATGTGAGGAGGACCTCACCAAATATCTGAGGCACTGGTATACCCTACGTTCTCTTAGGGTAAGTGATGACTTCTCTCTACAATGCCCAGTAGGTCATATATGCTTATTTTTATATTAAACAGATTGAATTTGCCATTGCAGTGAACGGCTTTGGTTTCCTTGGTCTCTCCTAGCTGTTTACTGGGTTTGCTGATTTCCGTGCTTATTCTTCGGCAATGTCTGTCTTTTTGGGGTCTTGTTCAGTGTTTTTTTTTTTGTTCAAATGGAGCAGAATATGTGAAAACTACTGGTGAAATGTTGAGTATGCCGCACACTTTGTACCTAGGTGGTTTCGGTATACTGTTTCCCCAGTAGTTTTCTGGATGGCGTCTGGAATACATCAAACACATTCATTGGTATGTTCTTGCTTTCCGATTTCTCTCCCCTTAGTTTCCCCCCCTTTTTTGGAATGAGTCTTGCACACGCACATGAAACACGTTGCTCATTTCAGATGTTGCAGTTTGAGATCTATGCAAACTGTTTAATTTCTCCATTATTTATGCTTTCCAGTCCGAGGCTCTTCTACATGTCAAATGAATATTTAATTTAATATATAAAGTCATATAACTAGAGGTGTGAGAGAGTAACACAATGTTATACAGTTCAGTTGTAGATATATCTGCAATAGATTTTTGTAACGGAGCATGGTCAATGCTTAGTATTTGTTTGGCTTATTAAAATGAAATATTTTAGAAATGAAAGGAAAGATTTTTTTACAAAATGTTCAGCTAGAACTGCAACGTTAAACTCTCGTCGTCTGTGTTCACACTTGCCTTCACATGACACCTTTCTAGTACATGCCCCTCGTTCTCCCTGATTAGTCTAGAGCATTACATCTCCTATTATCATGATCCACGAATGATTTCCCTCCGGTGGGAATCACAGAGTCAAACACGAGGAAATGTTGCAGTGTCTTAGTCCAGATTTTAAAATTCAGGGGAACTTTTAATGAATGTAAAATGTCAAGAATTGCAGTCTGGTGTGTGAACAGTATGTCAAATAAGTGTAAGTAACTAATAAATTTGATCACCAAAAATGTCAGTTCTACAACCGAATAAAGACTCTTTATTTCAGATACTTCAAAATAACTGAAGCTTCCTATGTGTTCTGTTAAAGAGCTGGAAAAAGGACATAATTGTGTGATTGCTAAGTGTGAATGGAGTGTAAGTGAGGCTGTACAAGCACTCATATAGACAGTGAATGGAACAGTGGTCATGCTCTCTAAAGGTGCTGTCACACATAGCGACGACGACAACGACGTCGCTGCTAAGTCACCATTTTCTGTGACGTAGCAGCGACGTCCCGTCGCTGTCGCTGTGTGTGACATCCAGCAACGACCTGGCCCCTGCTGTGAGGTCGCCGCTCGTTGCTGAATGTCCTGCTTCATTTTTTGGATGTTGCTCTCCCGCTGTGAAGCACACATCGCTGTGTGTGACAGCGAGAGAGCGTCGAAATGAAGCGAGCAGGGAGCAGGAGCCGGCGTCTGGCAGCCTGCGGTAAGCTGTAACCACGGTAAACATCGGGTAACCAAGAAGCCCTTTCTTTGGTTACCCGATATTTACCTTAGTTACTAACGTCCGCCGCTCTCACGCTGCCACTGCCGGCTCCCTGCTCACGTAGCTGGAGTACACATCGGGTAATTAACCCGATGTGTACTCTGGCTAGGAGTGCAGGGAACAAGGAGCCGGCACTGGCAGCGTCAGAGCGGCGGACGCTAGTAACTAAGGTAAATATCAGGTAACCAAGAGAAGTGCTTTCCTTGGTTACCCGATATTTACCTTAATTACGCTTCCACGCGTCGCTGCTAGCTGGGGGCTGGTCACTGGTGAGATCTGCCTGTTTGACAGCTCACCAGCGACCATGTAATGACGCAGCAGCGATCCTGATAAGGTCAGATCGCTGGTCGTGATCGCTGCTGCGTCGCTATGTGGGACAACACCTTAAGGGTCTGTCCACACAGGGCATTTTGGGACCGCTGAAAGAGAAAGCCGCGTTCTTTTTTCTGCCTCTTATCTAGTAACTACAGTACCTAGAGAAAAGATATCAGATCCACCAGACTGGGACCATTGTATTAGGGTAAGGACTCACGGCGGGTAAAATGGACCGAGTGGTATGCAATAAAAAAAATTACATTCCACTTAGACCCATGTTACTCTATGGCGTCGTTCCCATCTGCGATTTTTTTTCTCAGTCCTAATTGGACCGAGAAAGCAGTCGTAGCATGCGGCGGGTGTAATGCGATCAGTATATTCAATCGCACCCATACAAGTCTATGGGTGCGAGTGAAACATCACACTGCACTCTGATCACAACGGAGTGTAGTGCGATATACGCATCATCTGATAATGGAGGCGATGGGGAGATTAGTCCCTCCCTCTCCTCCGCAGCTGTGATCAGATCGCAGGATCTGATCACAGTATAATGACACTCGGCTTACACTCGCAGGAGAGTGGGAACCAAGGGTCATTAGCATATCGCACCGGATGCCATACGCTCGTGTGGCTCCAGTTTATTAATCAAGCTTCCATGACTTGCGTTCTTTGTGAGTCAATAGTGAGAATCGGACTTATTCCTTTGTGATGGAATTAAATGGTCTTCTCCTTACTGGGATAATCATTCCCTTTCCTACACACGTCTCGTCTTTGTTAATTTAATGCTCTAATTTTAAATGCAGTATTATAAGGGAAAATGCTGTGAATCAATTATTTTTAATACAAATGAAATGGGATTTTACAGTTTTTTGGGGTTTTTTTTCTGCAGCCCCTGCGGGCTGCCATTTTTATTTGCTGTAGTGTAAATGTCTGAACAATATACTTCTCGTAATAGAGCAGCTCCTGCATTGTGGCTGCCTCCAACTGTGGCCTGGGCACATTCCCTGGGCAGGTCACAGCTGTGGGAGTAGATGGGCACCATTTTTTTGTTTTTGTTTTAACCAATTTCCCAGTCACCGCTCATGCAAGGGTGACAGGAGATGGAGTGATGAGGTGAGTAATTGGCCGTGAGTGCGGGGTGATCAGCAGCCTGACGTTCGTAGTACAATACCAGACTGCTGATCACCACTCCCTGCTGCTGTCCACCTGCTCAGAGCACAGCAGTGTAATCACCACATGGTTTGCTGTATGACTATGTTCTGACCCGTCATCTAGCCATCACAATTTGGGCTTTGTCAAAGTTGTTCAGCTCCTTATGCTTTTCCATTTTTCCTACATCCAGTGCTAAAATGTAACCCCTTCTCCATATTTGATGTTCATGAATGTCGCACATCAGGTTCTGATGTATGAAGCGGGCTCAGGCGCTTGACTCATTTCATACATGGCAGAAGGTGGCTGTTTACAGCTGGCATTTGCCTATAGCAGTAGTGATCGGAGCTAGCTTTGATCGCTGCTGTTAACCCCTAAGTTAAAGGGAACCTGTCACCAGAATTTTTGCTATTATACTAAAACAATCCCCTTCTGCAGCTCATGGGCTGCATTCTATAAAGGTCCATCTTGCTACTGGCCCCCCTTTCAGACCTACATAACAACAACTTTATAAAATATTACCTTTTGCTATGGTAATGAGGGCGGTTGGCCCCGGGGGCAGGCTGTATTTTGTCTGTTATCCCCCCTCTTGTCGCTGTTCGCCATCCCCCAGTGTTCATTTACATAGATGAGGCCGCCACCCTCATCTTCCGCTGTGCTCCGGGAGTCTCGCGCATGCGCAGTGGCACTATCGCGGGACTGAGCACTGTTTTGATAAATCTCCCGGTCATGGAGGGTTTACGGAGTTATTCAGCCTTCTAAGGCCACGTGCACATGTTCAGTATTTGGTAAGTTTTTTGTACCTCAGTATTTGTAGCCAAAACTAAGAGTATGTAATAAATCCTGAAGTGGTGCTCTTGTTTCTATAAGGCCAGAGTCATCCTTGCGTATGACTTGGCGAGTCTCGCATCGGCATCACCCAGGGCGGCCGCACACTCTCGGACAGGATTGGGTCAGCTGCATAGAAATACATTCAGCTAAGAAGTTCTTGTCCATAGAGTTTGCGACCGCCCTGGGTGATGCCGATGCGAGACTCGCCAAGTCATACGCAAGTGTGACTCTGGCCTTATAGAAACACGGGCACCACTTCTGGATTTATTACGTACTCTTGGTTTTGGCTACAAATACTGAAGTATAAAAAAAAAAAACCCTCACCAAATACTCAACGTGTGCACGAAGCATTACAGAGAAAAAGGAAAAACATGACATAGGCACATTTGTAGCCTGTGTGTTTTTGTTATTTTTTGTTTTAAACAGTATTTTAAACCTTTCTGGCCCACTTGTTTATGAAACCCACATCTTCAACCTGGGAGGCCTGCTGTACTGGTCTAAGTGCTCAAAACTGCAAGTCCCATGAATTTCTTTTTCCTTTTTCTCCAGATTCACTGTAAGGCTGAAATCACACCAGCATATGGCATCCGATGCAATATGCTAATGACCCCCGGCTTAGGCTCTGCTGCGAGTGTGAGCCGAGTGTCATGTGACTGTGACCCGATCCTGCAATCGGGTCACAGCTGTGAAGCTGAGGGCGGGCGCTGCGGAGGAGAGGGAAGGGTTAATCCCCCCATCTCCTCCATTGTCAGCCTGTGCATATATCGCACTGCACTGGGATAACATCTGAGTACAGTCCGATGTTTCTCTCACCCATTCACTTGAATGGGTATGAGTGATACGGCACTTGCAGAAAATCGCAGCATGTTGCGTCTTTTCTCGCATCCAGAATCTGGACGCGAGAAAAGCTGACCAACTGCTCTCCCTCATTGACTAACATTGGTCAGCGGGCAATGCAAGATTTTCTCGCATTGCACTTTGTACATTTTTCACGCTAAGGGCTAGGATATACGGCGAGTAAAACGGAGCAAGTGGAATGTGATAAAAAAAAAAATCGCATTCCACTCGAAGCAATGCTACTGTATGGGGCCGTTCCCATCTGCAATTATTTTCTCAGCCCTAACAAGAACGAGAAAACTGTCACAGCATACTGTGGATGGAATCCGATCCATATTTACTCGCTCCCATACAAGTCTATCGGTGCGAATGAAACATTGCACTGCACTCAGATGACATCGGAATCCAGTGTGATAATCGCATCAGCTGACAATGGAGGACGTGGTATACTGCCACCACATTTCTCAGATCATAAAAGGATTTTATGCAGTAATATGGTGTCTATTCATATATTTTTTATTTTCTTTTTTTAACTAAAAAGCTCTTTCTTTTCATGTCTGCACAAAACATTGATCCAAAAGTCACCTTGCTTGTCCAAGTGATCATAAGAACTGATGAGCAGCAATACTGGAGAGCAGTGGTTTTCTCCTTGCAATGCTATCATGCACATCATTATTGTTCAGTGTGCTCCTGATGGTGGATTCATGAACATTAGCTAATGTGGTAGAGGCCTTTAGTTGTTTAGAGGTGATCTTGAGTTACTTTGAGATCTTATGGACTGTTATGCACCTTGCTCTTTCAGTGATGTTTGTTGGTTAACCATTCCAGAGGTAGATGATAATGGTCTTATATTTCCTCCATTTGCAAACAAGCTAACTTTTACTTGGTGGAGTTCAAACTGTTTTGAGATGGTTTAGTAACCTATTCTAACTTGATGAGCATCAACAACTCTTCAGCGGTCTTCAGAAATCTCTTTTGTTTGTGCTATGATATACTTACACACATGCATTTTGAAGGTCAAAATTTAATAGATAATGTTAAATAATACAGGTAATCCACTCATACTTTGTCATACCATTGATAGAAAACGCCACACTCTGTCAGCTTCAAATTGTCTAGTAATCCCAAAGGTTCATATACTTTTGCTCCTCGAATGTGATATTCGATCATTTTCCTTTTTTAAAATATGACAAAGCCTAATATTTTTGACTCCTTTGTTTCATTTTGTTCTTTATATTTACTTTTAGGACTTGGGTGCAAAGCAGATGTCATTTTGGTTCAAATATATGCTGAATTATTGAAATATGGAAATTTCTGAAAGGTTCATACATTTATACATTTTCAAGCACCACTGTTCCTGAACTAACACCACTGTAGATCTGTATGATATTGGTAATTTGAAATCATAAAACCTATGATTGAACCAAGATTGGTGCAGGGAGTGTGGATGTAAAGTATGTCTGATCAAATGTGGTGTGGCTTGGAGTCATGGGGACTCAGTCTTGCAGCATGGCTGCTGTTGGGGCACTAGGTCACTCGCCCTGCTGGTGCACAGTCGCTGCGACGGTGGTTGGCACATGATGCTGCACCGTTAAGGCTACTGAGCAAGAGACCCACTGATAGATTTGCCATGACGTGCTAGTGGGCTTCATACAGTCTGATCAGAATGTTAAACTTTCATACATTTTTGCCTAGTGGCACTAAATCAACTCATTTTTGGATGTGTGGTTCATGTCATTTTTTTACAGCTGTCTGATCAAATGAGGCCCCTGAAAGTTTTTCTGTAAACACCATAGTGGATGGTGGTCAATATCTCAATCAGTGTCATGTTAACTTGCACCGTTGAGAAGGAAAAGAAGCAGGGATGAGCAGAATGCAACAGTATAGGAATAAAACAGAATAAGGAAGATGGAAAGAATGATCGTAAAGTGATATCAATATCATACCCTTCTTCATCTGTCCCCTTGGGTCATTAAAAGGAATATGTCAGCTAAATCCCCCCCCCCCCCCCCAAAACTATATGCACATGTAGCTCTTTCAAAGACAAGTCCATTCCTCCATTACTGGGAGACCAGCGTTTAAAGGGAACCTGTCAGCTTATACATGCTGCTCAAACCATGGGCGTGTGTAGGCATGGTCTTGTGAGTCACTATCGGCGTGTGAGGAGAAACCACTTGCAACCCACCTGTACGATAAGTGGACAGCGCATCTCAGTCCCCGGCAGCTTTACACTAGTATGTTTTTCTTTGCAGCATTCCAAAGTGGAACATACTTGTGATTGTACAGCCAGTACCCGATACATGCTGTCCATGGTTTGGCCAGCATGTATCAGCTGACAAGTTCCCTTTAAATAGATATGCAAGTGAGACTGTACATCATTTTTTTTTTTTTTTATCTTGATGGGGAAAAAGTAAATAAAAACTGAAATAATTTACATAAGGGGAAAAAACACACCATGTTAATAAGAATTTACAAGCATCATTCATTTTACTATCACTGTAAAATAATGCATTTTTCCACCAGCAAAAATGGACTGTAAAATAATATACGGTAGGTGAAGATGCCCTAAGGCCCTGTGCGCACTGGAAAACGGAATTTTCTTAAGAAAATTCCGCAGGGTCTGAAAGATTACCGCACCCGCGGTAAAAAAAACCACGGCAAACCGCACCCGAAAACTGCATGTGGTTTGCCGCGATTTTACCGCAGTATTGTTTGCGGTATTGCCGCGGTTTTGCCGCATGCGGGTGGGTACGTGTGCTTTAATGCATTCAATGCAATAAGGCACATTGGAAAAAAAAAAAGGTCATTTCCTTCTGAGATAGATAGTAGATAGATAGACAGAGGGATAGCTAGAGTCCCTGTGAGCACACGCTGCATTTCTCCCGAGCGGTAATGTGAGTTCACATTACCGGCCGTGGGAAATGCCCTGTGGTTACCTCTGCAGGCTCGTTGCGAGGCTGCATTCAGCCTGTGTCTGTGTCACTCGCTTCTGGATGCAAGCAGCGCAAGACGTGGATTACGCCGGAGCTGTGGATTACGCCGGAGCTGTGTGTTTGTGAGGGGTTAATAAAGGGGTTAAAGAGGAGGCCTTTTTGTGTTTTATTTAAAATAAAGGATTTTTCGGTGTGTGCTTATTCACTTTACTTCCAGGTTGATCATGTCAACTGTCACATAGACGCTGCCATGATCAAGCCTGGAGTTAATGGCGGCGATGTGCTGCCAATAACTCATTACCTGGATAGCCACCGCATCACGGCATCTGGAAGAGCTGGGGACACTCCGGTACTGCCGCATAATGCATGCGACAGTCCCGGGGCAGCTGCGGCTGATATTCTTGGCTGCAGGAGGAGGGGGGACATTAACCCTGCCCCCGCCCTCCCCAGCCTGAGAATACCGGGCCGCTGCTGTGTGCTTACCTCGGCTGGACGGTAAAAATACGGCGGAGCCCATGTGGTTTTTTTTCCTCTATATTTCCGTTTGATTTCTATGTGTATTCTATATGTCTGTGTGTGAGTGATGTGTGTGTTCTATGTCTGTGTTCTATGTCTGTGAGTGTGATGTGTGTGTGTGTGTGTGTCTGCTCCGCTTCCTCTTCCTGTAATGACATCACTTCCCTGCGGGATTTCACGATTACATTGCAGTCAATGGAGTGAAATCCAGCAGGGACCTGCGGAAAAGAAGTGACATGCAATTGTTTTTGCTGCAGGAATCCCACAACAAAACATGCAGCTGTCAAATTCCGCATAGTGCGCACAACATTTTTTTTTCCCATAGGTTTTGCTGGTGAATCACTGCAGAGATGTTATGAACATTTTCTGCAGCGAAACATGCAGCAAAACCGCAGGAAATACGCGGCAAAAACTGGCAAGTGCGCACAGTGTCTTAGAAAGGATTTCTTACCCTTTCCTCCATTTACCAGTAGATGTCCATCATACGATCACTTATTCAGTTTTATGCTTTCTGGTAACGGAACACACAGTTTAAAAAAAAAAATGTTTTTTTTTGTGGAATATGTGATTACTTGTATGCTTGCATAATCTGTTATCTGTGGGACATCATAGATCTGAGATTATCTTCAGGACCAAAATTGGCTGGATCTGGGGAGGTTTAGCCACCATAAAATGTATATTGACATTTTAACATACTAAATTAATCTGCAAATTTCCTTTAGAACTATAATATACAACTTATCTTCTATTGTTGGCATAGTGTAAGAAATCTAAAAATGACACTAGATATTTGCTACATCAATGCAGTATCTTGCTAAGACCACTAGAGGGCACAGCTATCTAACCTTTCGTAGCTTTGTGTTTCACATCTCTCAACGTTAGGGATGATCTACTCTTCTGAAATTCGAGTTAGCCAGGATTGACAATTTTTTTCCTAAAACAAGATTTCCAGCGAATCTCAATGCTGCAAATCTAATTGCCTAGAAAAGACATATAGTACACTCTAAGGTCTCCTTAAGTACTATGTTGAACCTCCAATTTGAGATCATAGCAAACACAGCTTGTCCAATGTCCAAGTGACCTTATATCTGGCTATGGATAAATGGTTGGTAACCAGTAGTAATAGCCTGTTTAGTAACACAGCACATAGATTTTCATGCTTTTTAAAACTATAAAACTGTTCAAAAATTATCCCTCTTACTTTTTTGATCAGGCACTTTACTCTGTCCCAACTGTTTATCCATGAGAATAACTAAACTTTCCTGCATGAAGGCCATGTCAAATTCCATCTGCCTGGACCTTTGGTCCATGTCAAACCTGATTAACAATGCATTTTATAATAAAGGATATACTATATATATATATATATATATATATATATATATATATATATATATATATATATATATATATATATATAATATATTAGTAATGTTGCACGCTGGGTCCTGGCCTTCATGAAGGCCATCCATTCATGCATTAATGACACTTGGCTTTCCGTGAGTAACATGGTGTCTAGCCAGCGGGAAATGGAAAATCAGAAAAATCCTTGAGTGTGACTTAGTGCCAACAAATGACCCTTCTAATTGAAGAATGTGAATTGGAGAACTATTATATTATTATTAAAATATATATATATATATATATATATATATTTTTACTATTGTAGCTTAGGAACCACCAGTAGATGCTGCATCACCAGAAGAGTTAAGGCCCCTTTACACACTGCAACATCGCTGGCGATATCGCTGTAACGTCACCGGTTTTGTGACATAATAGCGACCTACCCAGCGACATTGCAGTGTGTGAAATGCATCAGCGACCTGGCCCCTGCTGTGAGGTCGTTGATCGCAACACATCTCTCAGGAACATTTTTTTGGTCCTTTGCTTCCCGCTGCGCAGCAAGCATTGTTGTTTGACACAGTTACGACTTCGTTAGCGACTTCCCTGTCAAATAGCTGCTTTAACACGTCCCCAACGACCAGCTAGGTCGTTCTGCAGGTGCGTATCGCTGCTGCATCGTTGGCCAGGTCTGCCTGTTTGACAGCTCACCAGAGACTTTCCAGCTATCCTGACCAGGTCGGGATCGCTGGTGGGATTGGTAGAAAGTCTCAGTGTGTAAAGGGACCTTTACCCTTTACTAATGCAAATTAAATTCTGTTGATCCTGAAAATCCTAAGATAGCGCTACCTCTTGCACATTTATTTGACCACAATGAGGCGGGGATTAGGACCGAGGCAGAGCGGCAGATTGTGGCCGGTTGGCTGTACCCGATTGTGGGAGCTCCTGAGGAACCCTGGCGGGACTGTATGCCAGGGGGAAACGCGTCGAGCAAGCGGTGCCCAAACTGAGCCTGCATAGAGGCTTCCAGTGATTACACTGAAGCATTGTTTTGATCTGGCGACTAGTCCAAGTCTGCGCTAAAGCTAAGTACATTAGTATATTATTGTTACATCACCTACAGTGAATTGGTTTAAGTGTAACATTTGTTCCGCATTATTTATGTCACTATTGTTGGTGGGCTATGTCTGAGGATTACTAGTTATGTGCTGCCTGGGGAGCCAATTGTCCGCTGCCGATATATTATAGTCTGTTATTGGTGGGAGCAGGCTGATGCAAGGCTTGATAGAGCCGCCTGTTCAATTTTTCGGTTGCGACTTGCCTAGCACTGTTGACATGAGTCCATTCATATGCCATTATTGGGTGGAATGTGTACAGGACAACTAGTATATGTGTATAAGGCTCCTTTTCTTTGTCGCTCCATTGGGAGACCCAGACAATTGGGTGTATAGCTACTGCCTCCGGAGGCCACACAAAGTATTACACTTTAAAAAGTGTAACCCCTCCCCTCTGCCTATACACCCTCCCGTGCATCACGGGCTCCTCAGTTTTTATGCTTTGTGTTGAAGGAGGCACACATTCACGCAAGCTCCACATTTTAGTCAGCAGCAGCTGCTGATTGTATCGGATGGAAGAAAAGAGGGCCCCCACAGGGCCCCCGGCATGCTCCCTTCTCACCCCACTAATGTCGGCGGTGCTGTTAAGGTTGAGGTACCCATTGCGGGTACAAAGGCTGGAGCCACATGCCGTTTTCCTTCCCCATCCCTTAGAGGCTCTGGGAGAAGTGGGATCCTAACCGGTCACCATTCACTGGGACCGGGCTCCCTCCGCAGCCCCTGGGGGAATCTGACGGACAGGAGACTGGGTATCATCAGGGACAGGCCCTGCATCTAAGAGGTACTCTGTGTCCCCTTGGGGACGGTGCATGGAGCGCCTGTGTAACAGACGCTGCAGCGGCTGCTGTGTTTTGTGTGACGCCGGGACTACCGCGCCTGTTTGCCGTCCGCGTTATTAAATTTAGTCCCCGGCTTCTGCGGCCTAGTACCATAACTCCCGCCCCCGGGCCTGCCAGTCAGGGGTAAGGGCGGGACGGTCGACTGGACGTCGGCAGTGAGGGCTGGAGCATACTTGGGTGTCCTCCTCCCCCCTCACTGAGCACTGTGGGGCACCAGATTCCCGCACTTTATTAGTCACGCCCACGGCTCCCTCCTCCCCTGAGAACGCTGGCAGCCATTGTTATAATCACTTCTGCCGGTGGAGGATTTCAGAACGAGCTCTGCAGCTCTGGGAGGCCCAGGCAGGGAATCTGGTGGACACACAACCGCTTTGGGCGGTCGGTAAGCCACACCGGTTACCAGGTGCTGGCCCCCCTTGGGTGCCGAAGTGTGTGTATATATATATATATATATATATATATATATATATATATATATATATATATATATATATATATAATATTGTATACATTTTCTCTGTTCGGCCGCATTATTTGCTTTTGCCTATATACCCTCACTGATCACTCTAAGAGGAGACAACAGCATGTCGTCCGCAAAGAGCAAGGGTGCCAAGGCACAGGCTTATTTTGCAACCTGTACCTCTTGTGCGGCTATGTTACCTGCAGGTTCCACCTACCCTCATTGTGTGCAATGCTCGGCCCCTGTGGCACTCACTCAGCCGGAGCCTCGGGCACTGGTGGGACCCTCGGCTCAGGTAGAACCGCCGGCTTCCACTGTCCAGGTGACAGGGACAGAGTTTGCAGTTTTGGCTGAGAAACTCTCTGAGTCGCTTTCACAATCCATAGCTCAGTCTATGGATAGATGGTCTGCTAAGATACTAGAAGCTTTGCAGTCCAGACCGGTAACACAGGCTCAGGGCACTGTGAGTTCATCGCCCCCAGGCCCCTCTCGGTCGGCGCAGCAAAGTGCTCCTGGGGTGACACCTAGGTCCCACGGTGAGGACTCCGACACGGACCGCAGTCCCAGACCGGCTAAACGGGCTCGCCGGGAATCTTCCCCGACTTCATCACGCTGCTCAGGGTCTCAGCATGAGGACTCTCTGGAGGATGAAGCGGAGGTCGGAGCTCAGGGCTCTGACCCTGACGTTGCTCTCAATCTTGATACACCTGAAGGGGACGCCATAGTAAATGACCTTATAGCGTCCATCAACCAGGTGCTAGATCTTTCTCCCCCAACTCCACCTATAGAGGAGTCGGCTTCGCAGCAGGAGAAACACCAGTTTAGGTTTCCCAAACGTACACGGAGTGCGTTTTTCGATCACTCTAACTTCAGAGATGCTGTCCAGAAGCACAGAGCATTTCCGGACAAGCGCTTACTAAGCGCCTTAATGACACACGTTACCCTTTCCCCCCTGACGTAGTTAAGGGTTGGGTTCAGTGTCCCAAGGTAGATCCTCCAGTCTCTAGACTGGCGGCTAGATCCGTAGTAGCAGTGGCAGATGGTTCATCGCTCAAGGATGCCACTGACAGGCAAATAGAGCTCCTGATGAAATCCATCTATGAAGCCATAGGCGCGTCTTTTGCTCCGGCCTTTGCAGCCGTGTGGGCACTCCAAGCTATCTCAGCCTGTCTGTCTGAGATTAATGCGGTCACACGTACCTCTGCTCCGCAAGTTGTGTCTTTGACTTCTCAGGCGTCGGCCTTCTCGTCCTACGCCATGAACGCCGTCCTGGACTCTGCGAGCCGTACAGCGGTAGCATCTGCCAATTCGGTGGCAGTCCGCAGGGCCATGTGGCTACACGAATGGAAGGCAGACTCTGCTTCCAAGAAGTTCTTAACCGGTTTGCCATTTTCTGGCGACCGCTTGTTTGGCGAGCAATTGGACGAAATTATTAAACAATCCAAGGGAAAGGACTCGTCCTTACCCCAGTCCAAACCAAACAGACCTCAGCAACGAAAAATACAATCGAGGTTTCGGTCCTTTCGACCCTCAGCCAAGTCCCATTCCTCCACGTCCAACAGGTCAGAGAAGGGCCAGAAGAACTCTTCTGCATGGCGGTCTAAGTCACGTCCTACAAAGACCGCCGGAGGAACCGCCTCCAAGGCGGCCTCCTCATGACTTTCGGCATCACCAAACCGCATCCTCGGTCGGTGGCAGGCTCTCCCGCTTTTGCGACGCCTGGTGGCCACATGTCCAAGACCGATGGGTGAGAGACATTCTGTCTCACGGTTACAGGATAGAGCTCAGTTCTCGTCCTCCGACTCGTTTCTTCAGATCATCTCCGCCCCACGAGCGAGCCGATGCACTTTTTCAGGCGGCGAACACTCTGGAGGCAGAAGGAGTTGTGATCCCCGTTCCCCTTCAAGAACGTGGTCGCGGTGTTTACTCCAACTTGTTCGGGGTGCCAAAAAAGGACGGATCATTCCGTCCCGTTCTGGACCTCAAACTGCTCAGCAGACACGTCAGAACCAGACGGTTCCGGATGGAATCTCTCCGCTCTGTCATCGTCTCGATGTCCCAAGGAGACTTCATAGCATCAATCGACATCAGGGATGCTTATCTCCATGGGCCGATTGCACCAGAGCATCAACGCTTCCTGCGTTTCGCCATCTGGGACAAACACCTTCAGTTCGTGGCACTGTCTTTCGGCCTGGCGACGACCCCACGGGTCTTCACCAAGGTGACGGCATCAGTGGTGGCGGTCCTACACTCTCAGGGCCACTCGGTGATCTCTTACTTAGGCGATCTCCTAGTCAAGGCATCCTCCCGGGTGGCATGTCAACACAGCCTGACCATTGCTCTGGAGACTCTCCAGAGGTTCGGGTGGATCATCAATTTCCCAAAGTCAAAATTGACACCGACCCAATCACTGACTTACCTCGGGATGGAGTTTCATACTCTCTCAGCGATAGTGAAGCTTCCGCTGGACAAACAGCGTTCGCTGCAGACAGGGGTGCACTCTCTCATTCGGGTCCAGTCACACCCCTTGAGACGTCTCATGCACTTCCTAGGGAAGATGGTGGCAGCAATGGAGGCAGTTCCCTTTGCGCAGTTTCATCTGCGTCCAATTCAATGGGACATTCTCCGCAAATGGGACAGGAGGTCGACGTCCCTAGACAGGAACGTCTCTCTTTCACTGGCAGCCAAAACCTTTCTTCAGTGGTGGCTTCTTCCCACTTCTTTGTCGAAGGGAAAATCCGTCCGGCCCCCATCCTGGGCGGTGGTCACGACGGACGCGAGTCTGTCAGGGTGGGGGGCGGTCTTCCTCCACCACAGGGCTCAGAGAACCTGGACTCCGACAGAGTCCTCCCTTCAGATCAATGTTCTGGAGATGAGGGCAGTGTATCTAGCCCTAAAGGCGTTCCAGAGGTGGCTGGAGGGCAGGCAGATCCGAATACAGTCGGACAACGCCACGGCGGTCGCGTACATCAACCACCAGCACAGAACGCTGGCGGCGGACGCATTAGTTCAGGACTGGTCGCAGTTTCGACTACCTTATGTATTTCCTCCTCTGGCACTCCTGCCCAGAGTGTTACGCAAGATCAGGTCCATCTGCCGCCGCGCCATCCTCGTCGCTCCGGACTGGCCGAGGAGGTCGTGGTACCCGGATATGTGGCACCTCACGGTGGGTCAACCGTGGGCACTCCCAGACCGACTAGACTTGCTGTCTCAAGGGCCATTTTTCCATCTGAATTCTGCGGCCCTCAACCTAACTTTGTGGTCATTGAGTCCTGGCTCTTAGCGTCCTCAGGGTTATCTCTATCACGCCTTTCGCAGAAGGTGGCCTTCCTAGGGAGAATGTCTGAGCTAGCAGCACTGTCATGCAAAGCCCCCTTCCTGGTGTTTCACCAGGATAAGGTGGTTCTGCGTCCGGTCTCGGAATTTCTACCTAAGGTGGTATCTCATTTTCATCTCAATCAGGATATCTCCTTACCTTCTTTTGACCCTCATCCAGTTCACCAATGTGAAAAGGATCTCGTGAGAGCTCTCCGGCTCTACATTTCGCGCACGGCGCCCCTGCGCCGTTTTGATGCGCTCTTTGTCCTTGTCGCTGGCCAGCGTGAGGGGTCGCAGGCTTCCAAGTCAACCTTGGCTCGGTGGATCAAGGAACTGATTCTTCAAGCCTCCCGCTCTTCTGGACTTCCGATTCCTTCAGGGCTGAAAGCCCATTCTACCAGAGCCGTAGGTACATCCTGGGCATTGCGGCACCAGGCTACGGCTCAGCAGGTGTGTCAGGCGGCTACCTGGTCGAGTCTGCACACTTTCACGAAACACTATCAGGTGCATGCCTATGCTGCGGCAGATGCCAGCCTAGGTAGGCGAGTCCTTCAGGCGGCGGTTGCCCACCTGTAAGAGGGCGCCGTTTTTCGGCTCTTTTTATCGAGGTATTCTTATACCCACCCAGGGATTGCTTTTGGACATCCCAATTGTCTGGGTCTCCCAATGGAGCGACAAAGAAGAAGGGAATTTTGTTTACTTACCGTAAATT
>NC_134353.1:686224768-686302268 GCF_048569485.1 Anomaloglossus baeobatrachus | reverse complement strand
TTTTTTTTTTTACCTTTTTCCATAGTGTTAGTATGTCAAA
Source organism: Anomaloglossus baeobatrachus (assembly GCF_048569485.1). Classification (NCBI taxonomy): domain Eukaryota; kingdom Metazoa; phylum Chordata; class Amphibia; order Anura; family Aromobatidae; genus Anomaloglossus; species Anomaloglossus baeobatrachus. The sequence continues at coordinate 686,302,228 of NC_134353.1, read as the reverse complement.
ATTTTATTTAGCAGTGTCTTTGTAATCAAAACGCATCTGACTTTAAGCAATGGAAACGCAGCTAAAACGCACGCCTATTTACCGCCATTTTGTGGTCAAAAGCAACTTTGGCAAAAGCAATTTCTGCCAGAGGATGCATTTAGAACTGCAACTAGGACGACGCAAAGTGCGGACATAGCCTAAAAGATCTTTTGGCTTTACATTGGCTCTACTTTTTGAAGCCGACTACACCGCTCACCCACTCTTACGACATCACCTCCTCAGCACCCCAATTTGGTTCATCCATGACTCGGATGACAGTTGTCTCAGTGGGAAATATCCTGAGCTCCCTGCCTCATTCCTGATTCTCACCTCTAGATTTCCCCTAACTCAGAGTGCTATTACCACAACCAGTACCTCTATCATGGCAGAGCCAGCAACACAGCTAGATGTCTGAATCGTGGGCTCCAACTCCTCTGGCTCCATGTCATCTGCGTTTAAAGTCAGACTGTCCAGCTCATTCAATAAATCAACTGGTAGGTTTTCTTGTGAAACAGCTTCTTTTTTTTTAGCCCCTGGGGTTCTATGCATTAAAGCAGGGGTGGGGAACCTTTTTTCTGTCGGGGGCCATTTGGAAATTTCTACCAACCTTCGGGGGCCGCACAAAATTATCAATGTTTAAATGACCCTGCTATATTGGGTTGAAGCAATTAATTAACTGGGGCATGGGGGGGGGGGGGGGGGGGGGGGGGGGGGGGGGGGGGAGGGGGGGGGGGGGGGGGGGGGGGGGGGGGGGGGGGGGGGGGGGGGGCACAGACACTACACGCGGGGCTGGGGGCACAGACACCACACGCGGGGCTGGGGGCACAGACACCACACGCGGGGCTGGGGGCACAGACACCACACGCGGGGCTGGGGGCACAGACACCACACGCGGGGCTGGGGGGCACAGACACCACACGCGGGGCTGGGGGCACAGACACCACACGCGGGGCTGGGGGCACAGACACCACTGGAGGGGCTGGAGGCACAGACACCACTGGAGGGGCTGGGGGCACAGACATCACTGTGGGGAGGCACAGACATCACTGGGGGGAGGCACAGACATCACTGGGGGGGCTGCACACAGGACTGGGGGGGACTGCACACAGGACTGGGGGGGGGGCTGCACACAGGACTGGGGGGTGCACACAGGACTGGGTGATGGGCTGCAAATAGGATTGTGTGGGGGTGCACACAGGACATTGGGGGGCTGCACACAGGACTGGGGGAGGGGTGCACACAGGATTGGGGGGCTGCAAACAGGACTACTGGGTGATGGGCTGCACACAGGACATTGGGGGGCTGCACACAGGACTGGGGGAGGTGTGCACACAGGACATTGGGGGGCACACTGCGCTGAGAGTTTCATGCAACTCTGGGGGAGAAGGTTTACAGAACTGGTGTGGGGAGGCACAAAGCATTGGGCAGGGCACATAGCAGCAGAGGGTCGGCGCTGGACTCACAGCAGCATTGCATTCACATCACCGGAGTGCAGGAGCCGGACACACTGCATCAGAAGGAGAAGGCGGGCACTGATCTCCGGAGGGCAGGGGGCGTGCACACAACGCTGGAAGCTGTGAGGCTGCTGTGGACCCGCCCACAATTGGCACTGGCTGACGGGAGAACACATTGCAGCACAAACAGCAATGTGTGGATTTAAAGGGCCGGCGGCAGCAAGACCGCGGTGACAGCACCAGCACTGCCTCCCCTGGGAATCTGCCCGGGGGCCACATAAAAGGTCATGGCGGGCCGCATGCGGCCCGCGGGACGGAGGTTCCCCACCCCTGCATTAAAGAAATAAGGGGTTGAATGGACAGAGGTGCCATTGAAGGGAATTTTTTGGTGGTAGATAAGGTTGACTACAGATCACTGATTCAAACTTAGTGTCACAATCAGAGGAAACTTCATCCTCCTATGAATGATGAGTGATGTACTATATATTCCATTACTAATGTCCATTTCCTCCCCACTAATATGCTTTCCAGAGGCAAATGAGGCCAATTGAGACTTGTATTTGGTACCACTATGGTGGGCACGCTAATGCATTAAAGTGCGTGAACAATTTTTTTATATATTATTTTTTAGTTTAAACAATACTCCCCTCCCTGTCCTCTATTTGTAGGTAAGTACACAAACAAAAAGGAAGCTGAGGCACCAGCCTATTGTTTTTTGGTGTATGGATGGTAAAATGGACTAGTAAAATGGGTATGCCAAAAGTAAAATGTTTGTATAATTTTTTATATTTGGATTTTTTTTACATTTTAATTATTACCCGCACCAATCTGACAAAAAGTCGTAACCAAGAATGCTATGCTGGTTTGTAGATTTACACAAAGAAAGGAAGATAGCCACAGCCAACAGTATTGTTGTGTTATCTACGATGGTTAAATTGGACTAACACCATTATACAAAAGGTTACAACTCTATTTTTTTTTTTTTTTTTTTTTAAATCTATATTTTTTTTTTAGTTCTTCCTTCTCTGTGTTAAAATTTTTTATAACCTTCAAAATCTACTTTACCAAGTAGTTCACGCTCGGAAAGTAACGTAACAACAGCCAACAATATTGTGGTGGCATGCACAGATGATAAATTAGATTGCTAAAACAATTATGCAAAAGGTTACATTTTTTTTTTTTTGTACTTTTGCTTGACTTTTTTCTTTTACATTCTCCTTCCAAAATAATCAGCTGTAACCTAAAAAAATCTAGATAGATACATATAACTTCACACTAGGAAAAGATCCTGACCAAAAGCCCAAGGCTGCGGGAGGAAGAAAGTTAATTTCCTCCCAGCAGCCCCAGTCCCAATCAGGGTTGCCAACCTATTTTTTTTTTTACTTTTTCTCGACAGTTTATCAAAAAATCACGGACATACAATATTTTTACAGTCCCCTTCAAAACCAAAATAATTTTTATGATTGTAAGTGATATATGGCAGTCCCCTTCAAAACCAAAATAATTTTTATGATTGTAAGTGATATATGGCTACAGCCCATAATTCTGATATGAAGACATTAGGAGCACTCACTGTAAACTGTGTAATTATGATAATTACAGTTAAAATAATCTGTATAAGTTTCTACAGTTAAAAAAAAAAATCACTGACTCCTTAATTATTAAAAGTGCCCTCTTTTAAGGGACTGTCCTAGAATTTCTGGATGGTTGGCAACCCATGTCTCAATGTAGCAGCTGCACGACTTCAGAACACTATTAACATGCAGATTAACCCCATGTATACAGGTTAATAACGTCTTTTCTTATGTGACAGGTTCCCTTTAGAGTTCATGAGTCCATCAGGAGGACACTGAAAAGCAAAGATCTGCACTCCAAAATAAACATTGCTCCCCATTATCAGTTTGCTTAAAGATCACCTGGACAAGCCTAAATGCTATTGGAAGAATGTTTTGTGGACAGATGAGACCAAAATAAAGCTTTTGGTTTAAATGTAGTGTCCTGTTTGGAGAAAGAAAAACACTGCTCTACAGCATAAAGCCATATACCAACTGTGAAACACGGTGGTGGAATCATGATTTCGGTTTTCTTGGGTGCATTTGGTCCACGATTGCTTGCTATCATTGATGGAACAACTAATTTTTAATTGTACCTAACCCTAAATGAAAATGTTGTATAACTCGTCGTGACATCTGCATAGAAATACATGCTGTTACACTCAGATCTTGAGAGTCGCCGGCCAGTCTGAGCATTGTAACGAGTTACACTGCTGTCTGACTGGGCCTTAAAGAAGTTGTCCAGTTACCAAAACTGATTTTTTTTTTTTCTGATAAATCTTGCTAATATGTGCCCCTCAACACATCTATTATGTTTTTTCAGCAAAATTACCTTTCATTGTGCACTAGCAGCACATGCTCATTGCTGGCTCCAGCTCTGATGGGGTTAATCTCTCCTCTGACTTCCTGTGTTCAGTTCCTACAAGTCCCAGAATTCTTTGTGGCTCTAGGGCGGTGTCTAGCTTATCTAACACACCCATTGTGTCTAATACACCCACTCTGCTCCCACCCAAAGCCTCCTCCCTGCCTCTTCCCTGTGGATGTGCACTGAGATCAATTACACAGAGACAGCAGCAGCTCTACACAGCCAGGGGAAGAAAGTGTGTGTGCGCGTATATACAGTGTATGTGTATGTGTGCGCGTATATACAGTGTATGTGTATGTGTGCGCGTATATACAGTGTGTGTGTGTATATACAGTGTGTGAGTGAATGTGTATGTGTGTGTGTGTATGTCATACCTGTCTGCAGGGTCCCGGTGCCATGCCTGCTTCCAGCCCCTGTCTCGGTCCCGCCGCTCTGGCTGTGTGCAGTCTCCCCGGTGCATGCACGAAGCTTGCAGGACCTGGCCGTGGATCACCTGATGCAGTCACCTGACGCATCAGCTGATCGTCGTCTCGCCGGCTTTTTCGCGCCTGGCCGGCTATCAGCTGATCCTGCCGTCAGGGGACTTCATTAGCTGACTACCGGCAGCTCCTGCCGTGATGGGCCAGGATCAGACTCCGCTGCAGGAGCTGCCGGTAATCAGCACAGACGTGAGTATTTATTTATTTTTTTTTTTTTCTACTGATGCATCAGCTGATTGTATAATCGGCTTTTATACAATCAGCTGATGTGTGATGTGATTCACGTCCTTTAACCTGACACATCATCTGATCGCTTTGCCTTCCAGCAAACCGATCAGATGATATTGGATCCGGATTGGACGGCGCGGGACCCTAACCCAGGATTACTGCGGAGGGGGGTTTATTTCAATAAAGATGGAGTCACTAATTGTGTTGTGTTTTATTTCTAATAAGAATATTTTTCTGTGTTGTGTTTTTTTTTTTTTTTATCATTACTAGAAATTCATGGTGGCCATGTCTAATATTGGCGTGACACCATGAATTTCGGGCTTAGGGCTAGCTGATAATATACAGCTAGCCCTAACTCCATTATTACCCGGCTAGCCACCCGGCATCAGGGCAGCTGGAAGAGTTGGATACAGCGCCAGAAGATGGCGCTTCTATGAAAGCGCCATTTTCTGGGGTGGCTGCGGACTGCAATTCGCAGTGGGGGTGCCCAGAAAGCTTGGGCACCCTTCACTGTGGATTCCAATCCCCAGCTGCCTAGTTGTACCCGGCTGGACACCAAAATTAGGCGAAGCTCACGTCATTTTTTTTTTAATTATTTCATGAAATTCATGAAATAATTAAAAAAAAAAGGGCTTCTCTATATTTTTGGTTCCCAGCTGGGTACAACTAGGCAGCTGGGGGTTGGGGGCAGCCCGTACCTGCCTGCTGTACCCGGCTAGCATACAAAAATATGGCGAAGCCCACGTCATTTTTTTTTCTTTTTGGGTAAAAAACTGCATACAGTCCTGGATGGAGGATGCTGAGCCTTGTAGTTCTGCAGCTGCTGTCTGCTCTCCTGCATACAATGAACATTTTGAATAAGGAAATGACATCAGACCTTTTTTATTTTTTTCATCAACAATCTTTAATGGCATTGTGCACTGATTAAAAACGCAGTGAGCAAAAACGCAGCAAAAAAGGCACCAAATCGCGGCAAAAACGTGACATGCAGCACCACAGGTGACAGAGCAGAGCAAGTTGGTGACATGCTCTGCTCTGACACATAGTGTGCTGCATGTCACTGTCTCCACTCTGGGACTTGTTGTGCAGGTGACCGGATGATACATGTCACTAACTGCCCCACTCTGTGATTTCTGCTGCATAGTACCAACTGTATACACTCTCACCTGCACAACAAGTCCCATAGTGGAGACAGTTAGTGACATGTAGCATCCGGTCACCTGCACAACAAGTACCAGAGTGGAGAAAGATAGTGACATGCAGCACACTATGTGTCAGAGCAGAGCATGTCACTGTCTCCACTCCGCTGACCTCACAGCCCGTACACGCTGCGATGGATGCAGGGGGACACAGAACAAGTAATCGGCCGACACTGGAGTCATCTGATTACTTGGGATGAATTGAGCAGTAAAATGCTCTGGTGCTCGATGGGCGAAGCCCATGCCGATTTTTTTTAAAAAAAATTCATTAAAAATAAAAAAACAAAAAAATCACATTGTTTGTGGGCTCCCGCTGCATTTTCTGTTGCTAAGGGTAACCAAAGCAGCTACTGGCTGCTAGCCCCCGCTGCTTGGTGTTACTTTCACTGGCAATAGAAATGCAGGGAAGCATTTTTTTTTATAAAGGTTTTTCCCTGAAAACGTTTTTAAGAAAATGACGTGGGCTTCGCCATATTTTTGTATGCTAGCCAGGTACAGCAGGCAGCTACGGGCTGCCCCCAACCCCCAGCTGCCTAGTTGTACCCGGCTGGGAACCAAAAATATAGAGAAGCCCTTTTTTTTTTTTTATTTCATGAATTTCATGAAATAATTAAAAAAAAAAAATGACATGGGCTTCGCCGAATTTCTGAGTCCAGCCAGGTACAACTAGGCAGCTGGGGATTGGAATCCGCAGTGAAGGGTGCCCAAACTTTCTGGGCCCCCCGCTGCGAATTGCAGTCCACAGCCGCCCCAGAAAATGGCGCTTTCATAGAAGCGCCATCTTCTGGCGCTGTATCCAACTCTTCCAGTGGCCCTGGTGGCAGGTGGCACGCTGGGTAATAAGGGGTTAATACCAGCTATGTTTTACCCGCTGGTATAAAGCCCGAGATTCTTAATGTCAGGCCAAGGTTGACCTGGCCATTAAGAATCTCCAACAAAGGGTTTAAAAAAAAAAGACCACACAGAGAAAAATACTTTATTAGAAATAAATACACAGACACAGTAGGGACTCCATGTTTATTACTCCCTCTCACCCCTCCACGATGGAGAGATTTCTGTACTGACCATGCCAGGAGAGAGCGAGGGAAAAGAGAGAGAGCGAGGGGGGGAGGAAAAGAAAGCGAGCGGGGGGGGAGGAAGAGAGAGCGAGCGGGGGGAAAGAGCGAGCGAGGGGGGAGGAAAAGAGAGCGAGGGGGGAGGAAAAGAGAGCGAGGGGGGAGGAAAAGAGAGCAAGGGGGGAGGAAAAGAGAGCGCGGGGGGAGGAAAAGAGAGCGCAGGGGGGAGGAAAAGAGAGCGCAGGGGGGAGGAAAAGAGAGCGCGGGGGGAGGAAAAGAGATCGAGGGGGGGAAGAGAGCGAGGGAAAAGAGAGGGGAGAGGAGAGAGGGATAAGAGGGGGGCAGAGAAGAGGGGGAAGAGGGGAGGGGGAGAAGAGTGGGGGGAGAGAAGAGAGTGGGGAAAGAACAGGGGGGGGGGCAGAAGTGCTCTGTCACCAACTGTCTCCACTCTGTGACTTGTGGTGCAGGTGACAGAGTGCAGACAGTTGGTCCCATGCAGCAGGACAGATGGCAGAGCACAGCGGTGACATGCCTGTCAGTGTCTTGCTGCTGGGAGGAGCAGATGATCACACTGCCCCGACACCGGCCGCTCTCCTGACATCGCAGCAGAGCGGGCGGGTGGACAGTGTGATCACATACTTACGTGCAGGGGGGGATTCAGCTGAAGAACCCTCCCCCTGTACTGCACACTGGCGCCCCGTGCCTCAGCCTCACCATCTTCAGGACGCCGGCTCCACACAAACGTCCTCCGGATCCTCCCCTCGATGCTGAGCTGTGACGTGCGGTAGTTACCGCCCACAGCCCTGTCACTCAATCTGAGTGGCGCCGGCATCCTGTGACGTACCCGTCTTGTTTGAGAGCCCGGAAATGTCGGGACGTCAGAGGATGCCGGCGGCCCCAGCTCCAGGGGGTCATGTGACCGGCACTGAGCGTGCAGCATAGCGCCGCTCAGTGCCAGAACTGGAAACGGAAGCCAATGCAGAAGACGCCTAGAAAGGTAAGTAGAGCTCATACAGAAAATAAAAAAATGGGTGAACCACCCCTTTAACCCCTTCAGCCCCCAGCCTGTTTTCACCTTAAAGACCCGGCCATTTTTTACATTTCTGACCAGTGTCACTTTGACAGGTTATAACTCTGGAATGCTTCAACGGATCCTGGCGATTCTGAGATTGTTTTTTCGTGACATATTGTACTTCATGTCAATGGTAAATTTAGGCCGATATTTTTTGCGTTTATGTGTGAAAATTTTGGAAATTTGGCGAACATTTTGAAAATTTCGCAATTTTCAAAATTTTATGCCCATAAATCTGTGAAATATGTCACACAAAATAGTTACTATGTAACATTTCCCACTTGCCTACTTTACACCAGCGCAATTTTCGAAACAAAATTTTTTTCCGTTAGGAAGTTAGAAGGGTTCAAAGTTCATCAGCAATTTTTCATTTTTCCAACAAAATTTACAAAAAAATTTTTTAGGTACCACATCACATTTGGAGTGACTTTGAGAGGCCTAGGTGACAGAAAATACCCAAAAGTTACCCCATTCTAAAAACTGCATCCCTCACACTGCTCAAAACTACATCCAAGAAGTTTATTAACCCTTTAGGAGCTTTACAGCAACCAAAGCAATGTGGAAGGAAAAAATGAAAATTTTACTTTTTTACACAAAAATGTTACTTTAGCCATAAAATTTAGCATTTTCACAAGGGTATCAGGAAAAATGCACCATAAAATTAATTGTGCAATTTCTCCTGAGTACACCAATATATCATATGTGGGGGAAATCAATTGCTTTGGCGCACGGCAAGGCTCGGAAGAGAAGGAGCATCATTTGAATTTTTGAAAGCAAAATTGTCTGGAATAATTAGCAGATGCGATGTTGCGTTTGGAGACCCCCTGAGGTGCCTAAACAATGGAGCTCCCCCACAAGTGACCCCATTTTGGAAACTAGACCCCTCATGGAATTTATCTAGATGTTTATTGAGCACTTTGAACCTCTGGGGGCTTCACAAAAGTTAATAACTTTGAGCAATGAAAATAAAAAAAAAAAAAATTACCTCGAAATTGTTACTTCAACCAGGTAGCTTTTTTTTCACAAGGGTATCAGGAAAAATTGCAACATAAAATGTATTGTGCATTTTCTCCTGAGTACACAGATACCTCATATGTGGTGGAAATCAAATGTTTGGGCGCACAGCAGGGCTCGGAAGGCAAGGTCCGACAATTGACTTTTCAAATGCAAAATTGTCTGGAATCGTTAGTGGATGCCATGTTGTGTTTGGAGACCCCCTGAGGTGCCTAAACAATGGAGCTCCCCCACAAGTGACCCCATTTTGTAAACTAGACCCCTCATTGAATTTATCTAGATATTTACTGAACACTTTGAACCCCTGGAGGCTTCACAAAAGTTAAGAATGTTCAGCCGTGAAAATATATATATTTGTTTTTTACCATGAAATTGTTATTTCAACCAGGTAGCTTTTTTTTCCACAAGGGTATCAGGAAAAAATGCACCATAAAATGTATTGTGCAATTTCTCCTGAGTACACAGATACCTCATATGTGGTGAAAAGTAATTGTCTGGGCACACAGCGGGGCTCAGAAGAGAAGGAGCGCCATTTCACAGCAAAATTGGTTGGAATTATTAGCGTACGCCATGTTGCGTTTGGAGACCCCCTGAGGTGCCTAAACAATGGAGCTCCCCCACAAGTGACCTCATTTTGGAAACTAAACCCCCATGGCATAAAACTACATGGGTAATGAGCACTTTGAACCCTCACGTGCTTCATACATTGAGGCATAAAAACAAAAAAGTACTTTTTTTTTTTTTCCACAAAAATGTTATTTTAGGCTCCATTTTTTAATTTGTACAGGGGTAACAGGATAAAGTGGACCGCAAAATTTGTTGGGCAATTTGTTCTAAGTACGCTGATACCTCATATGTGGCAGAAAAACACTGTTTGGGCGCACGGCAGAGCTCCAGAGGAAAGGAGCGTCATTTGACTTTTTAAATGGAAAATTAGCTGGAATCGTTAGCCGCACCATGTCGCGTTTGGAGATCCCCCTGATGTGCCCAAACAGTGGAGCTCCCCCACATGTGACCCCATGTTGGAAACTAGACCCCCCCCCCAATACAAAGAAATATTAGTTTGGCAAAATAAAAAATAGAGACGTCAGTAAAAAAAAAAATATATGCACCTGCAACTGACACTAAGGCAAGTGCCACACGTGAGAGCAATGCACAAATCTCGCATCGCATCACCCGACACAGCCGCACACTCCTGTCTGGAAGAGAGCGACCGTGCCGGATGATGCGGTGTGAGACTCGTGCATCGCTCTCATGTGTGGCACTGGGCTGACCCTTACAATATTCAGTAAAAAATACTGTAGTTGATGATTACTACAGTATAATTTTACTGTCCCTAAACTAAGTTTATTTGTATTTCTTTCTTAGTTTACAGAAAAAAAAATTAGGACAAACGCACAGATGTACTGCAAAAAGGGGGGGACTAGGTGGGATGGAAAAAAGATGGATGGAGGATAGAAGAGGGCGCAACGGATGCAGGAGCGGCGGAGGATGGGTGAGGGGGCGCGGCGGAGGATGGGAGGGCGTGGCGGATGGAGGAGGGGTGGAGGATGGGTGAGGGCACAACGGATGCAGGAGCGGCGGAGGAAGGGGGGGCGAGGGGAAGGGTGGAAGGGGAGTGGGAGGTGAGATTGGGGATAGCTACCTTACAGAATGGATCTAGGCAGCAGGAATGCAGCAGATCCGGGAGGGGGGAGAGGGGGCAGAGGATTAAGGGGATGGGAGAGAGCAGGCAGCAGATCAGGGAGGGGGCAGAGGCTGATGGGGGAGTGAGGTGGCAGATGCAAGGGCGCAGAGGCTGATTGGGGAGTGAGGTGGCAGATGCAGGGGCGCAGAGGCTGATTGGGGAGTGAGGTGGCAGATGCAGGGGCGCAGAGGCTGATTGGGGAGTGAGGTGGCAGATGCAGGGGCGCAGAGGCTGATTGGGGAGTGAGGTGGCTGATGCAGGGGCGCAGCGGCAGATGGGGAGAGAACTGTGGCTGATTGGGAGAGTGCGGCGGCAGATGGGGAGAGTGTGGTGTCAGATGGGGAGAGTGCGGCGGCAGATGCAGGGGCGGTGGAGCAGCTGATGGGGAGAGTGCGGCGGCTGATGCAGGGGCGGTGGAGCGGCTGATGGGGAGAGTGCGGCGGCTGATGGGGAGAGTGTGGCAGCTTATGCAGGGGTGGTGGAGCGGCTGATGGGGAGAGTGTGGCGGCTGATGCAGGGGCGGTGGAGCAGCTGATGCAGGGGCGGTGGAGCGGCTGATGGGGAGAGTGGAGCGGCAGATGCTGGGGAGAGTGGAGCGGCTGATGCTGGGGAGTGCGCAGCGGCAGATGCAGGGGAGTGCAGCGGCAGATGCTGGGGAGTGCAGCGGCAGATGCAGGGGAGAGTGGAGCGGCAGATGCAGGGGCGGTGGAGCGGCAGATGCAGGGGCGGTGGAGCGGCAGATGGGGAGAGAGCAGTGGCTGATAGGGAGAGTGGAGCGGCAGATGCAGGGGAGAGTGGAGCGGCAGATGCAGGGGAGAGTGGAGCGGCAGATGCAGGGGCGGTGGAACGGCAGATGCAGGGGCGGTGGAGCGGCAGATGGGGAGAGAGCAGTGGCTGATAGGGAGAGTTGAGCGGCAGATGCAGGGGAGAGTGGAGCGGCAGATGCAGGGGCGGTGGAGCGGCAGATGCAGGGGTGGTGGAGCGGCAGATGGGGAGAGAGCAGTGGCTGATGGGGAGAGGGGAGCGGCAGATGCTGGGGCGGTGGAGCGGCAGATGCTGGGGCGGTGGAGCGGCTGATGGGGAGAGTGCAGCGGCCGCCGTGACGCTCTCCTCCCGCTGCGCCACCCCCTGCATCTGACGCCGCTTGCTCTTACTGCTGAGTAGCGGCGTAACATGCAGGGGCGCAGCGGGAGAGTAGCGGCGTCACATGCAGGAGCGCAGCGGGAGAGCAGGGGCGAAGCACATGGAGCAGGGCAGCGGTGGATCGGGGGCTGTGACTCACAGATGGGCACCCGCAGAGATCGCTCTCAGATTCCACGGAGGGAGACGCTGAGGAGAGCGATCTCCTACAGCGAGCTCACCCGGTCCCAGAGGCACGGTGCTGCTTGGAGAAATCGGTCACAAGGCCGATCTCTCCAATCAGAGCTGGGGGCGGGTGCAGTAAAGCTCACTGAGCTCCAGCCAATGGCCAGTGCTGCAGCTGCACTGACATAGCTGGATTTCAATGCTTCAGCCATTTTCAATGGCTGAAACATAACACTGGCTGTGATTGGCTGACGAACGCCGTTCAGCCAATCACAGCCTCCGTAGGTCCGGGAAGGAGACACCACCCCTCCTGAGGTCAGGTACAAGTCCTCTCCTTCCCGAATCTACAGGTTTTTAAAACCGATCGCGGTGCCCGGTGCTCCGGGGCCGCGATTTCGCCATGACGGATCTAGCCGTCATGGGTCTTTAAGTACCAGGGCACCATGACGGCTAGATCCATCAAAGGTCGTGAAGGGGTTAAAAGAAAGGTTACAGAAGTATTACGTTAAAGCAGCACTCCAGCATTTTTTTTTCTTTTACTGTTGGAGTTGTGCTTTAAACCTAAGTCGACTGCCCCTTGTATTATACTTACCCTCCGGCATCTTCACCTTCTACCACAGCTGCTCCAGTCTCCAGCAGTTTGTGACCTTCTGGCTGGTCTAGTGTTTCATGGAGCACACCGCAGGTCACTCTTCAATGACAGTTTATAAGAACCTTGATCTGACTCTCATAGACTTGCATTGAGAGCTTGTGATGTAACATGTTACTTCCAGCCAGTAAGTTACAGGCACAAGACGGTGCAACAGGACTGGAGCAGCGTCAGTAAAGAGTGAAAATGCCGCAGGGAAAGCATAATACTAAAATCAGGGGACTTAGATTAAAAGCACCACTCCAGCAGTGGAAAAACCACTTGAGTGGTGCTTTACTGTTTTTTTAATGGCCAAGTCCCAGTCATGTCCTAATCCTATAAAAATGTTGTGGAAGGACCTGAAGCGAGCAGTTTGTGTGAGAAAACCCACCTACATAATTGAGATGAAGCTAATGTATGTAAGTAAGCCGGGTGTGCGAGTCCTGGCTTCAAACTGAAGTAGTGCGCATGACCCAAACTCTGGGGTCATGCGCACTGAGCCGAAATCCAGCGTCGGACGCGATGGCAGTGGAGAGCTGAGTGAGATCATCCTGTGACGCTGCACATTCATTCGCATGATAGCACACTCACTGGAGCATACTAACATACTAATGGGGGCGACTAGCCAGGGGAACTAACGCCCAGGGGACTAGTCCCCTCGCTCATTAGCATATGATAAAAGATCTTTAGAAATATATTTTCTAAAGATCTCTTTATACTAGTATATACAGGGACTGCTAGGCAGGGATTAGCAATATGCACCCAGAACTTCTCGTGGATCTGAGAGCATATTGGACCTGACAGGTTCCATTTAAACTCAATTTACCTATTAAAAATTATTGCTTTTGGTTGAATCCCCTTGTTTGGCACATATCTTTTTCTTCTTATTTTCATGAGTTGTACTTTTGAATAACACCGTTCATTCTGCCTAGTAGCCTAGCTACCGGGTGAGCAGAGGGTGTAGCCACCATGGGCCCCGTGCTCCGAGGGGGGGGGCCCACCACCCGCCCCCACCTAGAGCATCACTGCCATTAACAATATCAGCGTGCAAAGCGCGCTGACATAGTTAACCTCTGCAGCAGTGCTGAGGAGACACAATTTCTTTGCACTGCTGCTGATGACAGCGCACACGCAGCACATCAGAGTCCCAGCGTGGTGACGTCATTGCAAAGCGACGGGACTCTAATGTCTTATGCATGCGATGTTCTGCCCACGCTGCACCGCTCAAAACCTGCTGTAGCAGGTGAGTATATGATTTATTTTTTTTTAATGCAGAACAGGGGACATATATACCAGCACAGGGGCCCAGGCTGGAGGCCCATATACATCAGGCTGAGGGCCAATATACACCAGGAGGAGCTAATGGGGGGCTTTATTTCAGTGTTGGCGCTAATGTGGGTGCTGTCATATACTGTAGGGACTACTTTGAGGGCCCTCACACTGTGTGGGGGCTTCTATGGGAACAATTAATCAGTGTGTCGGCTACTGTGGTGGCCATTATACAGTGTGTAGACCATTGTTTTGGGGCAGCTGTAGGCCCATCATATTGTGTATAGGGGAGGTGTAGAGGCATCATACTATGTATAGGGAAGGTGTAGAGGTATCATACTGTGTATAGGGGAGGTGTAAAGGTATCATACTGTGTATAGGAGGAGCTATAGTAACATCATACGGTGTATAGGGTAAGGTATAGGGGCTTCATACTGTGTATAGACGAGCTGTACATGGGAGGACATTATTAACTATTTAGTAGACACTTAAGAACCATTATTGTTATAGGAGCACTCAGGGTATTGTGACTGTCACAGGCACACTATTACTTTCTAGGAGCAAAATGTGGGCACTTTTCTTGGGAACTTATAGAGGGCATTAATATTTTCTAGGGGCAACTCTACCATCTATAGGGCACAAAGGAGGCATTTTATCATGTAAAGGGCACAGTGTTGGCATTAATATGTGGGGGCACAGTGGTGGCAATTAGTATGTGGGGGGCACAGTGGTGGCATTATTACCATGTGGAGGCACAGTGGTGGCATTAGTATGTGGGGCTATAAGAGGAGCACGGTTTTTGTGCCACACAGCAGATGCAGTAATAGGGACACATACAACAGCAGTGGCTCAGTATTGGGTGACGGCAGGATGAGGAGTTTGTGCAGGTTGGGATTAGATGGGGACGGTGCCGGAAGTGTGAGGAGTCAAATGTGTCTGCTGTAATTTCTGTAGATGAGTTGTGGCTGGAAGAAGTCGTCATGTCGGTCTGGACCAGATGGAAAACACAGAACAGGTGAACAACTCCATCTGAAAGAACGTCAGCAGTAAGTCACCATCTATAACTACACTGTGATCTCTTGTATGTGCTGCAGCACCGATATCTACCACTATATAGTCACCATATAGCGGTTATATCAGTGTCATCTGCCGAGGTTCCACTAGACCCATGATTAGTCTGTGCCACAGTAGTTATCATAATTACCTGGTTAGGGACCGACTCAGATGTTTCACCCCCCCATCCTTAGCTGAACCCTTCACTATGATTCTGCCCCATATTGTACTGGAAAACAGGAAAAAACATTCCAAGCTTTTGTTGCCTTTTACTGAGACCCGTAGCATTCTCATTTTTTTGGGATTTGGGGCTCAGTGACGGCTTATTTTGTTCGTCCTGAGCTGACATTTTTAATTATACCAATTTTGGGTAGATGCAATGTTTTGGTTGCCTTTTATTGCATTTTAATGCAATGTTGCAGCGACCAAAAAAACCTTAATTCTAGCATTTTGATTTCTTTCTCGCTACACACTTTACCGATCAGATTAATTGATTTTATATTTTGATATAATGGGCATTTCAGAACTCGGCAATACCAAAAATGTGTATTTTTGTTTTGTTTTATTTTCAAATGGGGGAAAAAGGTTGGATGATTTGAACTTTTAGGCTTTTTTCATATTTTTAAAAGCTTATTTTTTTTACATTCTTTATTGATTTTACTAGTAATTCTATGGGACTTGAAGCCTGGATGAGCTGATCGCTTCTATTGTACAGAGTGGTGCTTCAGTGTCTTTCTGAACAGCAGAAATGCTGATCTCCTGTGAACGTCTGCACTCTGCCTGCATTCTCAGGGACTTTGTCAGGACAGGGACAGGGGTCATCAGCTGGCCCCCAGCTGTCCTGACAACTAGTCGTAGCCCCGTGATCGTTTCATGGGGCCGCCAATGGTGGTGCAGAGCGGCACAAATCCTGACAGAGATTGACAGCACTATCTAACTATATAAGAGGTGCGGATGGATTTCTGATCCACCCGCGCCTGTTAACTTCACGTCGGCTGATTAGATCAGCCGGCATGTACAGGGAATAATGTGGGAGCCTGCATTAAATGGACATAGACTACCAATAAGGTATAAGTCGTGAAGGGGTTAAAGTCTCATACATTAAAAACTGTTTCCTGGATCAGTAATACACTACCTATAGCCTGCTTATAAGCTCCTACCATAACTGCACTGTGTCTACAATATTACAAGGATCTCATGCAGAGTCTGTGAAAAAATAGTGTCATTTATCAGATGTTCCCACATGTACGTTACTCGCATAAAGAGAGAATAATTAGAGAAAAGTTTGACTGATCTAGATTCATTAGGTTTTAGGTGCTGATTCCTTGTTCTCACTTTTCATTGACTTGGCAGAATGAAGTGTAGCTCATTCCCATGCGACATGTTGTTTGCTGGATGGAAATTTATCAGTAAGCCATGGTGAAGAACGAGTACAGTGTATAAACGTGATCTAACCGGCAGGAAACATTACTTCTGCTTTCTTTTGAAGGGTGGGAAAATACCTTGTTTATGGTTATTGTAGGCAGAAGGCACCAAATGTGCCTAACTCTTCACAGAATCCACAGTGTGGCCTAACGTGGAAATGAAAAAACAAACATGTTAGAATACAACTTTCCAAACATCAGGAAACATAGGAAAAAAAAACATCATAACGTGTCACATTTTCAATGAAATGAGAATTCAGAGATATAGGAATTCTGTTCCAAAGTGTTTTTTTTTTCAACAAAACTGAAAATAAACCACTTTTTCCTTAAGGATACTCACTTTATGCCAGTGTATACCATCTATAACCTTTTCGGTAAAATAAAGAAATAGTATAAGTATACTGTGGCATCTTCAATTTTTTGTATATTTTCTTTCTTTTTTATTTTACATTTTTTGTAAAGGGCAAGAACGTGACTATCAAAAAACAGCTGCACTTCTACTTTTGTCCAGAAGATGGCAGTAAAATATCCTTCTAATCAGCACAAGGAAATCATTCTTCCATGGTAAAAGTGAAAGTAACTATGATGCATGGAAACTTCCAGGGTTTTAGTTTGCTTTCAGCAGTCAATAGTGAAAAGGGATAAAAGTTTCAATAAACTACATATCTGCGAAAAATAATGCAATTTGCAAATGTTCTTGATTCCGCGTTGTCTTTCATTTCGTGCCCCTGAATTCTTGACTGCTGCTGACCATGAAGCCACTTCTTAAATCATTTTGAACATAAAAATGTATTATTATTATTACCTAATATTAAATTGTGTATGATTAATCTTTGGATATGTAAAATAATAATAATAATAATAATAATATAATATTACAATACACTAAAATCCTATAATAATAATAATAGTAATAATAATAATAAAAAAA
Source organism: Anomaloglossus baeobatrachus (assembly GCF_048569485.1). Taxonomy (NCBI): domain Eukaryota; kingdom Metazoa; phylum Chordata; class Amphibia; order Anura; family Aromobatidae; genus Anomaloglossus; species Anomaloglossus baeobatrachus. The sequence goes on along the minus strand of NC_134353.1, from coordinate 686,284,991 downwards.
TCTAAATCACATATTACAATACCAAAATTCTGTAATAATGATAATAACAATAATAATAATCATCAGCATCATATTACAATATTAAAAATATGTAGTAGTAATAATAATAATAATAATCACCATAATATTACAATACTAAAATCCTACAATAATAATAATAATAATAATACAAAAAATCTAAATAATCACCATATTACAATACTAAAATTCTGTAATAATGATAACAAGAATAATCATCAGCAGCATATTACAATATTAAAATTATGTAATAATAATAATAATCACCATAATATTACAATACTAAAATTCTACAATAATAATAATAATCATCAAAATAATCACCGTAATATTGTAATACTAAAATGCTATATAATAATAACAAATAATAAAAATCTAAATAATCACCATAATATTACAATTCTAAAATTTTGTAATAATAATAATAATAATCACCATAATATTACAATATTAAAATTCCATAATAATCATAATTAATAGAATTATGGCATTGCTTTTAGAAATCTATCCCTGATGATAAAGCAGTTTAGTATGTAGTATACATGATGTGCCTTTTCTGAGCAGCCCGTACATGTCAGCGCAGCTCCCGATGTGTAATTACAATGCTATGACTACAGAAAAGAACATCAATCTATGTTTCCAATGAGCTTGTAGTAAGATTTCTATAAAAATAAAGTGAGCAGAAATCTCCATCCCCCCGAGAGTCCCGGCTTTGGCTTATTATTATAGAGGGGGTGATACTTGGTGCCCTTTGAGGTGAGGAACTTTAATATGCCCATAATTCAGAGAAGGTCAAGTATGGACAACGTGGCGAGATTATGTCAGATTATTTGCATATTATTGATCCTTGGAACATTTTAAATAAACAGCCACATTGAAATGTCTGTGAGCAGCCAATGCACAAGGCAGGGGGCTGCTGATTGAATGCCCTCCGATCAATACATGGCAATTTCTTTGATATAAACTGTGTTTAGCTCCATATGGGGGAGTCTCACTGGGGACTGAGCGCCCAAATCTGAGGCTTCTGCCCTTCACCCCTTACACCAGCATCTACAATATGATTTGTATTATCAGATGGTGTCATTATTATCCCGTATATTTAACAATTTGGATACAGTGGCCCTTTTTCTTCACATCTGTACTAGAAAACTTAAAACAAAACAGGAGATTTTAGTGAAACCTCACTGTTGTTAAGACTTATTTATGGATCATTTTCGTGAAAACTGCGATTTACAATACACTGCATATGATGATTTTGTGGGGTTCTCTCCAAATGCAGCTGGTTCTGGGTGCTCTTTTTTCATCTGTTTTTTTTCCCCATAGATTTCTCTATAGGGATTTAAAAATGGCCGTATAAAAAATGCAGAAGACGGCATTCAATAAAAAGACATCACCAAAAATGTCACCAAAACAATGGCTGCATAAAACACTGTGGCCAGAAAATAAAAGTAAAAAACCCTTAAACCTAAAAATGGCAGAGCTTCACAGCGCTCGTTTCTGGGCTTTACTCACTAAATATATGGTTATTATTACCATTTCAGTCTATTTCCCAGCTACATAATATGAATGAATAGCAGTATTGACAGTGTCGATGTTTCTGATGGACCAATATACCACATGATCACCGGGTGTCTGCCCGCCATAGTAGACCCAGATCAGCTCAGGGTATGTTCCACTATGGATTCTACTATTTTTTCCTACTGATGTCCCAGTTACAGTGGATAAAAGTGAACAATAAAAGAAAATGTGTTCCCCTAGAGATCCTTTATGATATTATAAATCTGATTTTTTTCCATACTTTTGCATTGTGGACTTTGTATTGTTTATTATCTTTTATGGCAGATATATGTGGATATTATAATTATTTATGATTATTATAGTGTAATTTATTCCATGTCGCTTTACATGGGAAAAGGAGCATAGATAATACAAACAAGTACAATAATCATGAACAATACAAGGCACAGATTGGTACAGGAGGAGAGAGGACCCTGCTGATGAGGGCTCAAAGTCTATGGATATATTTATATAATTATTATTTATTTTACACCATTATTGATTCCATGGTGAAATGTAAATGTGGTACATGTGAAATCGGGTTTGCATACAAAATACAAATTACAATAAACAAACTATCATTGACAGACTGGTACAGAGGGGAGAGGGCCCTGCCCGTGTGGACTTAAGGGGGCTTTACACGGTAGCGATATCGGTGAAAATATCGCTATCGTGCGTACCCGCCCCTTCGTTTGTGCGACACGGGCATATCGCTGCCGGTCGCGCACAAAATCGCGCTCCCCGTCACACGGCTTACCTGCCCTGCGACGTCGCTATGGCCGGCGATCCACCTCCTTTCTAAGGGGGCGGGTCGTGCGGTGTCACAGCGACGTCACACGGCTGGCGTCCAATAGAAGCGGAGGGGCGGAGATGAGCGGGACGTAAACATCCCGCCCACCTCCTTCCTTCCGCATTGGCTGTGGAGGCAGGTAAGGAGATGTTTTTCGCTCCTGCGGTGTCACACACAATGATGTGTGCTGCCGCAGGAACGAGGAACAACATCGCTAATGAGAGGTGACTGATTTTTGGTTTTAGGACGACCTCTCCACGGCAAACGATTTGTGCCACTTTTGTGATCGTTTTAGGTCGCTCATAAGTGTCACACACTGCGATATCGTTAATGACGCCGGATGTGCATCACTAACGGCGTGACCCCGACGATAAAACATTAACGATATCGTAGCGTGTAAAGCCTCCTTTACAGTCTATATACAAAGCAGCTGCACAAAAAATATGTAATAACTCAAAGTTCCCAAAGCAAAAGTATGAAAAACAAATAAACAGATTTTTGACATACAAAGTGTTATCACATAAATAACAAACAAAAAAACATAAAAAAAACAACACAAACAAGGTATCCACATGACCATAACAACCTGGAGAATTCAGTTAACTTGTCATTTAGTGTGAAACATGTAAAAAGAAAAACAATTAAGCCAAAATTTGCTTTTTTTCTGTTTGCATCACAAAAAAAATATCAGTGACACAGTAATTCACATGTATCCAACAACAGTGCAAAAAAAATAATACAATATGTCCTGCATAAAACAAAGTTTGATTCGACCATGTCAGTGAATAAATAAAAATAAGTTAGAAATGCTGGAAAGCGGAAAGGGGGAAAAAAATCCTGGTCATTAAGGCCCTTTGAGGCCTGGTCATAAAGGGTCAATCTTCCAAATATAAAAGCCTCAAGCACAGATCACTTTTTTTTTTTTTTACACAATTTTCTTAAAAATCGTTGCCAAAATAATACAACAAAACTTATGTACATTCATCTTAGTGCTCTGTTACAAGAACAAGGCCCTATACCATGGTGTGGGGGCAAGTGGGGAGCAAGCAGGTTATGGTCAAGTGCATAGGTCAATAGGGGATAAAAGCTGACTAGTTATTATGCCGAGCGCTTTTCACTTGTCAGACGTCACATATAGTCACATCTTTAGAAGCGGTCAGTCTGCATGTTCTGAGATAAGCTAGCCCTCCTGTAGGCTTATTGCACCTCTTACCTATGTATTGTGTAAAAGTGATGTTATAATCCACGAGTAAGGACGAGTTTATCAAATGTTCAGAGAAAGTTTTTACACTCTGGTCTTTAGTCTAAGTTCACATGCAGCATCTTTTTTCCTGCAGCCAAAACCTGCTCTTTTGGCAGTAAAAACGCTGCATCCAAAACAGATTTTGCTGCATCTTTTGGGTCCTTATTGCTGGTTTTTTTTTTTTGCGGATTATGTTTGGTTTGTTTCCAGTACATTTTATTCAACAAAAATGAAACAAAAAATACTTCAAAAATGCTTCTAAAACCTGTTTGCTGCCTTTTTTGCTCTTTCCCATTGCTTTCAACAGGTGAACAAAGGCTGCAAAAACGCTGTAAGGATGACATCAAGCAGATTTCAGAAACGCTGCAGTCCTGAAATTCAGTGAGGAATAAATAAACCATGAGATTTCTGGAGCGTCCTGGGCTTTGCTGGGGCACACAGATCCTCTGCTGATGGACGGCTCATTTTAAATACCGGTATATACTGTATTTGTAGTGCCCCACATCTAAAACAAAGCGACGCTGTTTATAGGGATACATTAGGGACACATTTGTTTCCAAGGTTGGTCTACGTACACGTTGGGATCAAATAAAATTCCATTTGTTGTTAATTCTGTAATCTAACACATGAGCCAGCTATATTTATTCTCATGGACTTTTACATGGTGAGACGTATAAAATATAACTGTATTGTGCTCCATAAATGCTGTAAAGTGGTTCCAGAATTATATATTGATGTATATAAGTTCCCTATAAAATCACTATGATGTTTTATATATTTTTTTTTACTAAGTGAATTTTATTTACTTTTTTTTAATAAAGTTGACAATACATGTAACCGTCAATTACCTTATAATGACCCCTGGACCTGTAACACCCACAAATGAATCCCCTAACTGTGTAATAATACTGCAAATAATACTACTAATAATTATAATAATATGAGAAACGTGTAGCACACATTCCCACATGGCATTGTATAAACGCTTGTAAACCTCCAGACTTCTAAATAATATATCACGTTTCATGACAATATGACGTAACGTTGCAGCGATGGTTTGAATCTTGCTTCAAGGGTAATGTTAAATTCTGCAGATTATTCCCCATTCACCCAATCCTACAGATCTAAGCCTATTGGTAACAATTAAGAATATATCCTTTAAGCGTAGGGGTCACAGCGTGACCTTTTTGTGTTTTTTTTAAACCATTATTTCATTGGAACTTTCAAAGCATGACTAATCCAAGACCATGGATTCTAGCAAAACAGGAATTTCTAACCATTGGGGTTTATAGAATGAAACTTCTGCAGCTCACTTTCCAGGTTAAGGATCAAGTTATTTTAGGTTTTATAGCGCGGGCTGCGCTTTTAAAACGCTTCCACGTGAAAGTCATAATTTTATAACGTCTCCCTGCATTTCGTATACATAATCGCTCTTTTAAATAACATCATCTGGTCTATGAAGAGAGGCAGCCTGTTTGTAACATGTCAGCTTCCTTCTCTGATACCAAGGAATAAAGTGTCACTTCAAGCCACATTCAGTCAATATACCGCTACAGACAAGGCATCAGATGTTTTCTTACTATTGTCTGTCAGAATTTGCTGTGATTAAAACAGTTTCTTTCTGCTTAGTTGTTGTATTTTCTGCCATTGAAAATAAAATTAAATGTGATCATTTATAATAATAAATAATATATATAAATAATTTAATATAATAATATATATTTATTTATAAAACATATTATACATATGTGTATATTTATGTATATTCACACACACACACACATACATACATATATATATATATATATATATATATATATATATATATATACAGTACTTTGTGAAAGTATTCACCCCCTTGGGTTTTTTTTTTTACCTATTTTGTTACATTATAACCGTCTGATTTGTGTGTGATGCATCAACACTAAATAACCTAGGTTGGGGAAGTAAAGTGAGGGAAAAATATACTCAGAAATCAAATTCATGGGATAAAATATAGACAAAATTGCCATGTGCATATGTATTCATCCCTTAAACATTTCTGGTGCAAGCAATTTACCTTCTTAAGTCACATACTTAGTGGAAAAAGGTCCCCCTGTGTGCAATCTAAGTGTCACATGGTCTGTCACCTTTTCTGAAAGGCCACAGAGGCTGCAACACCATTAAGTAAGAGGCACCACTAACCAAACAACACCATGAAGACCAAGGAGCTCTCCAAAGAAGTCAGAAACAAAGTAGCTGAGAAGTACAAGTCAGGCTTAGGTCTAAAAAAATATCCCAATCTCTAATGATCCCCAGAGTACCATCAAATCCATTATCACCAAATGGAAAGTACATGCAACCACAATAAGCCTGCCAAGAGAAAGCCGCCCACCAAAACTCTCAGCCCGGGCAAGGATGGTATTAATCAGGGAGGCAGCACAGAGACCAAAGAGAACCCCGGAGGAGCTGCAGAGTTCCCAAGCAGAGACTAAAGTATCTGTCCATACGACTATAATAAGCTGCACACTCCATAGAGCTGGCATTTATGGAAGAGAGGCAGGAAAAAAGTCTTTATTTACAGACAAAAATTGAAAGGCATTTTTTTATTTTGTTGTCTGAGACTCCCCAAATGTATAGAGGAAGGTGCTGTGGTCAGAGGAGACAAAAACTGAACTTTTTGGCCACCGAGGTAAACGCTGTAGCTGGCTTCAAACCACCAACACCATCCTCACATTGAAACATGGTGGTGGCAGAATGATACTGTGGGGATGTTTTTTTGGCAGGAAGGTCAGGGAAAATGGTCCAAGTCGAGGGGAAGATGGTTGGTGCCAAATACAGGAATACTCCTAAGCAAAACCTGTTTCAGTCTGTCAGTGATCTGAGGTTGGTAGTGAGGTTCACATTCCAACAAGACAATGAACCAAAGAATACTACTAAAGCAACACTAAGGCTTGTGCGCACGTTGCCTAAATTCATGCATTTAGGCTGCGTTTAGCACTGCAGCGTAAATGCATGCATCCTTCGTCCCCAGCACAATCTATGTAGATTGTGTATAATCCATCCGCACGTTGCTTGTTTGAACGCAGTGATTTGGATGCCAACATTTTGACACAAATCCGTGCGTTCAAAAAAGCAACATGTTATTCCGCGCGCTTTGGATGCAGCTCCCACTCTGTCTATGGTGGAGGCAGCATCCCGAGCACATGTAATCGGGATTTAATCTGCTGAAACACTGCATCCATTACGCAGTGTTTCTACAATGATTTGAAGCGCACATGTGCTGTCAAATCACTGCAGAAATTTCAGCATTTACGTGCGCACAAAGCCTTAAGTGGTTTAAGGGGAACTGTGGCCTACTCAAAGACCATACCGGAATCCACTTGGGAATCTGTGGTCAGACTTGAAGATTGCTGTTCACCTGAGGAAACCATCTAACTTGAAGGAGCTAGAGCAGCTTTGCCTTGAGGAATGAGCAAAAATACCAGTGGCAAGATGTGGAAAGCTCATAGAGACTTATCCAAAGGGACTTGCAGCTTTAATTGCTGCAAAAGGAGGTTCTAAAAAAGTACTGACTTTAGGGGGGTGAATAGTTATGCACACTGAAATTTTCAGTTATTTTGACCTATTTGTTGTTTGCTTCACAATAACAAGAAAACAAAATGTTCATAGTTGTAGGCATGTTCTTTATTATTACCACTAACTTAATTTTAAATGGCAGAAAATACAATTAAGCAGAATCATAAGAGACAGCATCCATATATAGATAATAATATAGTAATTACGGTGTATATATATATATATATATATATATATACATATATATACACACTAGCTGTAGAACCCGGCGTTGCTCGGGATAGTAACTGTCTCTGTAGGTTTGTCTCCGTCTCTTTCCCTGTCTGCCTCTGTCTGTCTGTGTCTGTCTTTCTCTCTGTCTGTCTCTCTCTGTCTCTTGCTGTCTCTTGCTGCTGCTTTTTCTAAGTGGATCCCTTGGAGCGGGCGTGCACCTCCTGTTGCCATTAGCAACATGTCCACAACTAATAGGTGCTGTGAGTTATATCTTTCTTTCTCTTGCTGTCTGTCTGTTTCTCGCTCTCTGTGTCGCTATCCATCTCTCCACCGACATATTACCTCACACATAAGCTTCTTATACTAAGAATGTCCCTCGTTGCCTATAGCAACCAATCACAACTCCTATTAATGACCTGTAGCTCTCAGCTCCATTGAGTTTAATGTAAGCAGGTTCTTTGGTGAATAACTGTAAAGTGCGGGGTTAAATTTTCCCCTCAAAACATACTCTATGACGTTCCCTGAGTGAAATGAGGCGTCTGTGCAAAATTTTGTTATTGTAAATGCGATGGTACAGATTCCTTTAGCGGACATACATACACACACACACACACACACACACACACACACACACACACTCAGCTTTATATATTAGACTAGCTGTAGTACCCAGGCGTTGCCCAGGATAGTAACTGTCTCTCTGTCTCTCTCCCAGTCTCTGTCTCTGTGTTGCTGTCTGTCTCTTTCCTTGTCTCTCTGTATCTATATATCTGTCTGTTTCTATCTCTGTCTGTCTTTGTATCAGTCTGTCTGTCTCTATCTCTGTGTCTCTGTGTCTGTCTGTCTCTCTATCTCTGTCTGTCTGTCTCTCTCTATTTCTGTGTCTCTCTTTATCTCTGTGTCTTTCTGTCTCTCTTGCCCCATCTGTCTCTTGCCCCGTCTGTCTCTTTCCCCGTCTGTCTCTTTCCCCGTCTGTCTCTTTCCCCATCTGTCTCTTTTCAGATTTGTCTCTTTCCAGGTCTGTCTCTTTCCAGGTCTGTCTCTTTACCCATCTGTCTCTTGCCTGTCTGTCTCTTTCCTCATCTGTCTCTTTCCAGATCTGTTTCTTTCCAGATCTGTCTCTTTCCCCGGCTGTGTGTTTCCCCGTCTGTCTCTTTCCAGGTCTGTCTCTTTCCAGGTCTGTCTCTTTCCAGGTCTGTCTCTTTCCAGGTCTGTGTCTTTCAAGGTCTGTCTCTTTCAAGGTCTGTCTCTTTCCCTGTCTGCCTGTCCCTGTCTCTTTCTTTATCTGTCTCTATCTCTGTTTCTTTCCCCATTTGTCTTTTTCTAGGTCTGTCTCTTTCCAGGTCTGTCTCTTTCCAGGTCTGTCTCTTTCCAGGTCTGTCTCTTTCCAGGTCTGTGTCTTTCCAGGTCTGTGTCTTTCAAGGTCTGTCTCTTTCCCTGTCTGCCTGTCCCTGTCTCTTTCTTTATCTGTCTCTATCTCTGTTTCTTTCCCCATTTGTCTTTTTCTAGGTCTGTCTCTTTCCCAGGTCTGTCTCCCCGTCTCTTTTCCTGTCTATTTCCCTGTCTGTCTTTGTCCATCTCTTTGTGTCTTTTTCTGACTATCTCTTTCCCTGTCTCCCAGTCTCTGTCTGTCTCTGTCCTTGTCTGTCTCTATTTCTCTGTCTCTTTCCCCGTCTGTCTCTATCAAGGTCTGTCTCTTTCCCCATCTATCTTTGTCTGTCTCTCTGGCTGTCTCCTTTTTCCCTGTCTGCCTGTCTCTGTCCCTGTCTGCCTGTCTGTCTCTTTCCAGGTCTGTTTCTTTCCAGGTCTGTTTATTTCCAGGTCTGTCTCTGTCTGCCTCTTTCTCCGTCTGTCTGCCTGTCTCTATCTCTTTCCCTATCTGTCTCTCTCTGTGTGTGTGTCTCTATCTCTATGTCTCTTTCTGTCTTTCTCCGTCTCTCCACTGACATCATATTACCTCACACATAAGCTTCTTATACTGTGACTGTCTTTTGTTCCTATAGCAACCAATCACAGGTGCTATTAAAACCAGTAGTTCTAGTCTCCATTTACTTTAATGGAGGCATATTTTTTGGAGAGTAACTATAAAGCGCGGGGTTAAATTTTCCTGTCAAAACATAGTCTACGACGTTCCCTGGATCACGTGAGGCGTCTGTGCAAAATTTAGTGATTGTAAATGCGACGGTGCCGATATCTTTAGCGGACATACACATACATACATACATACATACATACATACATACATACACACACATACACTGTGTCTTTCAAGGTCTGTCTCTTTCCCTGTCTGCCTGTCCCTGTCTCTTTCTTTATCTGTCTCTATCTCTGTTTCTTTCCCCATTTGTCTTTTTCTAGGTCTGTCTCTTTCCCAGGTCTGTCTCCCCGTCTCTTTTCCTGTCTATTTCCCTGTCTGTCTTTATCCATCTCTTTGTGTCTTTTTCTGACTATCTCTTTCCCTGTCTCCCAGTCTCTGTCTGTCTCTGTCCTTGTCTGTCTCTATTTCTCTGTCTCTTTCCCCGTCTGTCTCTATCAAGGTCTGTCTCTTTCCCCATCTATCTTTGTCTGTCTCTCTGGCTGTCTCCTTTTTCCCTGTCTGCCTGTCTCTGTCCCTGTCTGCCTGTCTGTTTCTTTCCAGGTCTGTTTCTTTCCAGGTCTGTTTCTTTCCAGGTCTGTTTCTTTCCAGGTCTGTCTCTGTCTGCCTCTTTCACCGTCTGTCTGCCTGTCTCTATCTCTTTCACTATCTGTCTCTCTCTGTGTGTGTGTGTCTCTATCTCTATGTCTCTTTCTGTCTTTCTCCGTCTCTCCACTGACATCATATTACCTCACACAGAAGCTTCTTATACTGTGACTGTCTTTTGTTCCTATAGCAACCAATCACAGGTGCTATTAAAACCAGTAGTTCTAGTCTCCATTTACTTTAATGGAGGCATATTTTTTGGAGAGTAACTATAAAGCGCGGGGTTAAATTTTCCTGTCAAAACATAGTCTACGACGTTCCCTGGATCACGTGAGGCGTCTGTGCAAAATTTAGTGATTGTAAATGCGACGGTGCCGATTTCTTTAGCGGACATACACATACATACATACATACACACATACATACACTGAGCTTTTTATATTAGATATATATGCATATATGTAACTTTGGATATTTTTATTCTGAATATACAAATGTACATAATAAAAATATATAAGTATAAATTCAAAAAAATTACATAAACCGCTAAACATTAATGTATAAATATTATACATATATCCAAACTAGTACTGACAAACAATGTAAAAGTTCTCCAAAGCCACCAAAAAATGTCAACCATTATGGTGTTTGTTTTATTTTGCAATGTATGCTTGTTTGTATGTAATTTGTACAATACAATCTAAAGCTACAGGAGACCTTATGGTACGCTCACACGAGCATATAAATCGGACAAGTGGGAAAATCTTGCATTGCACTTGGCCCCATGTTAGGCCTCTTTCACATGTTCGTGAAAAACCACGCACGTTTTTCATGGACGTGTCAGAGTTGCGTTTTGCCCTCCGTGAGCCGTGTTTATAACCTATGTGTGTTCTCCGTGTGTTATCCGTGATAACACACGGAGAACGGGAACTTTCTGCTCACCTGTCCCTGGCGTCGCTGTCCGTGGTGCTGATCTTCGGTCTCCGGTCCTGCCGACTCCCCGCTGCTGCTGCTTCCAGCCGCAGTGAAGTGAATATTCAATGAGCATAATGAGCAGCGGTCGGAAGCAAATGACAGCAGCGGCAGAGACAGGAGGGCTTGAGAAGGTGAGTAAAATTTTTTTTTTTTATTTTCTCAAACACGTGTGTTTTTTCCGGCACGAGTCACACGGAGCACCTACGTGTGGTCCGTTTGCGTTCCGTGTGACACCCGTGCTGCCGGAGAAAAACGGACATGTTGACATGTGGAGCACATGGACACACGTATGCTCCACACGTACACACGGTCCATGGCAGAACACACACGTGAGCGCAGACCCATTGATTTTAATCGGTCTACGTGTGCCTGTGTCTCCATTACGTGAGGAAAAGGACCAAACAAGTACCGGACACAAGGACGTGTGAAAGAGGCCTAAGACAATGCTGTAGCTCAGATCAGCGATTTTTTTCTCAGCCTAAATGGACTGGGGAAAAAAAATCACAGCATATGCTGCGATTTTCTGTGAGAGCCATATCACTCGCACCCATTCAAGTTTTCCTGTAAACACATTTCTGTATCTTGGGGTGGCCTGCCTTCCCCTCTGTCTGCCTCCTGTCTTTCAATGACAGACCACTGATCTATCAGTGATCTGCCTCCTTTTTAAACTGTCAGGTCATTACAGTAATTTTTGTAGTCTCTGAAAAACGTTAGGCCTGCAATAAAAGGGCTATGCCAGCGGCGCATGCGCAGTCGCATCTACAAGTCATCACTCACTGTTCTTAAGGTGGCACATGAGCAGACTGAGAACAGTGATAATTTGTTGTTGCAACTGTGCATGTGCTGTCAACCCAATATTTTTTCGAAGACCACAAAAATTACTGCGCTGGCGTTATATTTAAAATAGGAGTCAAGTCACTGATGGATCAGTGCCCCGTTATTCAAATACAAGAGGTAGAGGGGCCAGTATGGCTTCCATGCATGAGAGTCTTAGTTGATGTCATTTGGGGCAGGGTAAGGTTAGGATCCTGTACACCTTGTCAAAGTGATATGGCTTTTATGCTATTTTGATCCAAATAGCATTAATCAAGTACCTTATGTTATTTTCTTGTACTATTACTATTTGCTTACTGGAAGGTAAATGCTCATTTTGGGTTTCTTTTGGGCATTGTCTGTGAAATGGTCACATTGTGAATGCGTTGTTACACTTTTAACGTATACCAGCTTAGGGCTCGTGCGCACGTTGCGTAATTGCATACATTTATGCTGCGTCTTGAACTGCAGCGTAAATGCATGCGCCCTGCCTCCCCTGCATAATCTATGTAGATTGTGGATGTTACGTGCGCACGTTGCTTTTTTGAACGCATCGATTTGGATGCCAAAATTTTGACCCAAATCCGTGTGGACAAAAAAGCAGCATGTCAATTAATTGGTGTGCTTTTGATGCTGCTCCCACCCTGTCTATGGTGGGGGCAGCATCCTGAGCGCATGAATTTGGCATTTATTCTGCTGAAACACTGCATCCATTACGCAGTGCTTCTGCAGCGATTTGAAGCGCACATGTGCTGTCAAATCACTGCAGAAATTTCAGCAGGTACGTACGAACATAGCCTTATAGTCCAGTTAACTTTTTTGGTTTTGATGCTGCAGTCTTGTGGAAGAGAGCATGGTTGTTACCTTCCTTTCTGACAGGTCGGGCTGAGTGAGTGGGGTTTAGTATTCTAGGTATCTTATTGCACAAAGCGCAGTGAGTGGAGACGTCTGCAGCCAGGTGCACGGCTGTGAGAAGGGCAGACATTGCTGATCTCTTGCTTAGAATTTTTGTTATATATGTCTGACAGTTTTGATTGCAGCATAGGATAAAAAAATGTTCAGTGGGAAGAGAATTTTTACAGAAGGAATTTTGGTTGTGTGTTTCTAATCTTTAGTGCGCCTTCTAATCTTTAGTGCTTCAGTTTATCCACTGTGGATTTTGAGTCAATCCTTGAGGCGTTGCATGCAGTTTGCATTGTAGAGGCTGAAAAAAGCAGTAACTGTGACATAATGATCACACTGCCTATTTTTTAACTGTTATAAAAAACCCATTCACATGTATTGCTCTGTAATTTCCCACAGATTATTGGGGGGTGGAGGGGGGACATAACAAATCTAAAACCTCTGAAACCAGATGTGCAGAGGTTCTATGGTGAAGCCTATCATACAGCAGCATTGCTGTGAATATGTTACAGGACTTTCCTGTCCATACAGTCATGGCCAAAAGTTTTGAGAATGACACCAAAATTATATTTTCACATGATCTGTTGCCCTCTGGTTTTTAATTGTGTTTGTCTGATGTTTACATCACATACAGAAATATAATTGCAATCATATTATGAGTACCAAAAGGTTATATTGACAGAATGAGTTAATGCAGCAAGTCAATATTTGCAGTGTTGACCCTTCTTCTTCAGGACCTCTGCAATTCTCCCTGGCATGCTCTCAATCAACTTCTGGACCAAATCCTGACTGATAGCTGTCCATTCTTGCATAAGCAATGCTTGCATTTTGCCAGAATTTGTTGGTTTTTGTTTGTCCACCCGTCTCTTGATGATTTCCCACAAGTTCTCAATGGGATTAAGATCTGGGGAGTTTCCAGGCCATGGACCAAAATCTCTATGTTTTGTTCCATGAGCCATTTAGTGATCACCTTTGCTTTATGGCAAGGTGCTCCATCATGCTGGAAAAGGCATTGTTGGGCGCCAAACTGCTCTTGGACAGTTGGGAGAAGTTGCTCTTGGAGGACATTCTGGTACCATTCTTTATTCATGGCTGTGTTTTTAGGCAAGACTGTGAGTGAGCCGATTCCCTTGGCTGAGAAGCAACCCCACACATGAATCGTTTCAGGATGCTTAACAGTTGGCATGAGACAAGACTGGTGGTAGCGCTCACCTCTTCTTCTCCTAATAAGCTGTTTTCCAGATGTCCCAAACAATCAAAAAGGGGATTCATCTGAGAAAATGACTTTACCCCAGTCCTCAGCAGTCCACTCCCTGTACCTTTTGCAGAATATCAGTCGGTCCCTGATGTTTTTTCTGGAGAGAAGTGGCTTCTTTGCTGCCCTCCTTGAAACCAGGCCTTGCTCAAGCAGTCTCCGCCTCACAGTGCGTGCAGAAGCACTCGCACCAGCCTGCTGCCATTGCTGAGCTAGCTCGGCACTGCTGGTAGTCCGATCCCGCAGCTGAAACAGTTTTAAGATACGGTCCTGGCGTTTGCTGGTCCTTCTTGGGCGCCCTGGAGCCTTTTTGGCAACAATGGAAGCTCTCTCCTTGAAGTTCTTGATGATGCGATAGATTGTTGACTGAGGTGCAATCTTTGTAGCTGCGATACTCTTCCCTGTTAGGCCATTTTTGTGCAGAGCAATGATGGCTGCACGTGTTTCTTTAGAGATAACCATGGTTAACTGAAGAGAAACAATGATACCAAGCACCAGCCTCCTTTTCAAGTGTCCAGTGGTGTCATTCTTACTTAATCATGACTGATTGATCGCCAGCCCTGTCCTCATCAACACCCACACCTGTGTTAATGGAATAATCACTAAAACAATGTTAGCTGCTCCTTTTAAGGCAGGAATGCAATGATGTTGAAATGTGTTTTGGGGGTTAAAGTTCATTTTCTTAGCCAATATTGACTTTGCAAGTAATTGCTGTTAAGCTGATCACTCTTTATGACATTCTGGAGTATATGCAAATTGCCATTAGAAAAACTTAAGCAGTAGACTTTGTAAAAATTAATATTTGTAGCATTCTCAAAACTTTTGGCCATGACTGTACATAGTTCAATTATAATATAGCAGGAGGTCTCACAGTTTCTTGTAAGGACTACAATCACGTAACTGCTGAATATTCTGCAGCGATTTGACAATACATGTGCGCTTCAAATCGCTGCAGCAACAGTGCGTAATAGATGCAGTTTTTTTTGTTAAAAAAAAGCCGATTTCATGCGCTCTGGCTGCTGCCCCCACCATAGACAGAGTGGGAGCTGCATCCATAGCGCACAAATTAATTGACATGCTCATTTTATGAACGCACGGATTTCGGTCAAAATGTTAGCACCCAAATTGCTGCGTTCATAAAAGCAACGTGCGCACGTCTCATGCACAATCTACATAGATTGTGCAGGGGACACAGGATGCATGCATTTACGCTGCAGTGCAATACGCAGCGTAAATGCATGCAATTACACAACACAGGGCCGGCTCCAGGTTTTTGCAGGCCCTGGGACAAAGAGTCCCCATCCAGTGGGCCCCATCCACACATAGACATGCACAGATACATACACATACAGGCATACGTACACATATATATTTAAAGAAAAATTCACAAAAACACACACACATATATATATACAGTACAGACCAAATGTTTGGACATACCTCATCTCTAGAACAACTGTAAGGGCTGCTTCTCACTTGCGAGTTTCTCGCAGTAGAGCAATGCAAGAAAATCTCGTATTGGAATCGGACACATGTTAGTGAATGATTCAGCTCGCATTTGCGATTTTTTTCTCGTCCAAATCGGACTGAGAAAAAAATCGCAGCATGCTGCTTTTTTGCGAGTTTCTGCTGCGAGTCTCTCCAATGCAAGTCTATGAGAGCCTATAAAAAATCGGATGTCACAGGACGGCACTCACACCATCCTTGTGACATCCGATTTTCTAAATACATTAATCGCATGTTTCTAAAACACTGGAAACGAGTGATGTCTCACAATGTCTGTCAATCACTATTCTCTGTCAGTCGGTCTCTCCCTCTCAGTCTCTATTCTCTCTGTCGGTCGGTCTGTCACTATCTCTCACTCTCTGTCCATGTCGGTCTATCCCTCTCCCCCCTCTCTCGTATTCACTGATCCCCGATCACCAGCGCGGCGCTGCACGGCGTTCACACTGCTCCGGCGGCTTCTCCTCTTTTGAAAAAGCCGGCCGCTCATTATTCAATCTCGTATTCCCTGCTTTCCCCGCCCACCGGCACCTATGATTGGTTGCAGTTAGACACGCCCCACGCTGAGTGACAGCTGTCTCACTGCAACCAATCACAGCAGCCGGTGGGCGTGTCTATGCTGTGCACTAAAATAAATAAATAATTAAAACAAATGTTGTTTGGTCCCCCCCAATTTTAATACCAGCCAGATAAAGCCATACGGCTGAAGGCTGGTATTCTCAGGATGGGGAGCACCACGTTATGGGGAGCCCCCCAGCCTAATAATATCAGCCAGCAGCCGCCCAGAAATGCCGCATACATTATATGCGACAGTTCTGGGACTGTACCCGGCTCTTCCCGATTTGCCCTGGTGCGTTGGCAATCGGGGTAATAAGGAGTTATCGGCAGCCCATAGCTGCCACTAAATCCTAGATTAATCATTGCAGGTGTCTATGAGACGCCCCCAATGATTAACCTGTCAATTAAAGTTAATAAACACACACAGTGAAAAAATCCTTTATTTGAAATAATAAACAATAACAAAGACCCTCGTTCACCACTTTATTAAGTACGCAAAAACCCATCCTTGTTCGACGTAATCCACGGAGGTTCCTCATCGCTTCCAGCTCTGCTACATGGAGGTGACAGGAGCTGCAGAAGACACCGCCGCCCCAGACCGCTCCATGCAGCAACTGAGGTGAGAAGCGCGATCAGCTGATGTCAGTCAGGTAACTCGTGGCCACCACTGGATCCTCCAACAGTGACAGCAAGTTGCCCGAGTGACAGCAATGAAGTCACAGGTGAGTTGCGGCCACGGGGGGAGGATCCAGCTAGCCACGGGTAGCCTGAGTGATAGCAGCGCTAATGGTGCTGCTCAATTCAGTCACTCAGGGGATTAGCGGTCACCGGTGAGTCCTTCACGGGTGACCGCTAATCAGGACGCGACACGACACAGACAGAACTGTGGCATGACAATGAAGTTGGGGGAAGTTCACCCGAGTTCATTCTGATCGTGTGGCTCTGTCTGTGGCTGCTGTCAGCGGCCATTCAGCTCTGCTACATGGCTGTCTGTGGCTGCTGTCAGCGGTCATGTAGCAGAGTTGAATGGCAGATGACAGCTGCTGAGAAAAAAAAGGATCACACACGGATCACACACGCACTGCAATCATGAGAAATATCTCAGGATCACAGTGCAGTTGCATTGCACTCTGTCCTAACGTGAACTAAAATAAGCTGAGTTTTTTTCAGCCAACTCGGACCGATTTTACTCGCATAGATGTGTTTCCATCCTTAGGCTGGACTCACACGAACGTATGAAAAAACGGTCCCATTCTCGTTTGCGAGAGTAGGACGATTTTTTCACACTTGTCATCAGTGTGCTCTCAGTGTGCTGTCAGTATGCTGTCCGTGTGCAATCCGTTTTCTACTCAGCAGCTATTAGTCATTTACAGTCAATTACAGGAACATTTACAGTGTTGTATGCTACATGATAGAATTGTATCCATAAAAACGGATGTCACTAGGATGGTCTGTGTGCCGTCCGTGTGACGTCCGTTTTTTTTCTTGCACCCATAGACTTGTATTGGCGATTCTCGGCCGTTTTACGCATGAATACGCAGCATGCTGCCGCTTTTCTCGCATCCAGAATCTGGATGCGAGAAAAGCTGACCAACAGCTCGCACTCATAGAATAACATTGGTCCGAGTGTAATGCAAGAATTTCTCGCATTGCTCTCGTCCGTTTTTGTCGCTCGTGTGAGCGTTCCCTTAGGAGGAGACTTTGTGCAGCAGGCCTTCATGGTGCAAATTCCTTTAGCGGACATACATACATATACTGAGCTTTATATATTAGATATATATATATATATATATATATATATATATATATATATATATACATACAGTACAGACGAAAAGTTTGGACACACCTTCTCATTCAAAGAGTTTGTTTTTTTTTCCGGACTCTGAAAATTGTAGATTTACATTGAAAACTATGAATTAAAACATATGGAATGAAATACTTAAAAAAGTGTGAAACAACTGAAAATATGTCTTATATTCTAAGTTCTTCAAAGTAGCCACCTATTGCTTTGATTACTACTTTGCACACTCTTGGCATTCTCTAGATGAGCTTCAAGAGGTAGTCACCGGAAATGGTTTTCCCACAGTCTTGAAGGAGTTCCCAGAGATGCTTAGCACTTGTTGGCCCTTTTGCCTTCACTCTGCGGTCCAGCTCACCCCAAACCATCTCGATTGGGTTCAGGTCTGGTGACTGTGGAAACCAGGTCATCTGGCATAGCACCCCATCACTCTCCTTCTTAGTCAAATAGTCCTTACACAGCCTGGAGGTGTGTTTGGGGTCATTGTCCTGTTGAAAAATAAATAATGGTCCAACTAAACGCAAACCGGATGGAATAGCACGCCGCTGCAAGATGCTGTGGTAGCCATGCTGGTTCAGTATGCCTTCAATTTTGAATAAATCCCCAATAGTGTCACCAGCAAAGCACCCCCACACCATCACACCTCCTCCATGCTTCACGGTGGGAACCAGCCATGTAGAGTCCATCTGTTCACCTTTTCTACAGAGACACGGTGGTTGGATCCAAAGATCTCAAATTTGGACTCATCAGACCAAAGCACAGATTTCCACTGGTCTAATGTCTATTCTTTGTGTTCTTTAGCCCGATCAAGACTCTTCTGCTTGTTGCCTGTCCTTAGCATTAGTTTCCTAGCAGCTATTTTACCATGAAGGCCTGCTGCACAAAGTCTCCTCTTAACAGTTGTTCTAGAGATGAGAAGGTATGTCCAAACTTTTGGTCTGCACTGTATATATACACACACACACATATATATATATATATATATATATATATATATATATATATATATATATATATATATATATATAAATCTGAACACAGTCATATACACTGACATACATAGATACACATCATACATGCACACACAGACACATTAGAGATATTTCTAATATTGGGAAGCCGGCAGCAACCTTCATTCACCTGCCCACTTGTGTCCATCCAGCTCCTCCTGGGCATGTGTTGGTGCCATGCTGATTGGTCGCCATGACTAACAGACATGGCCGCACATAGAGAACACTTACACTGCTGTATACATCACAAGAGAGGTTGGGGGACATACACAGTACTGGGGGGCATACATACTACTGAGGAAAGGAGTATACAGCAAAGGGGGGTATACAGCTCTAGAGAGGGGCAGTGGCTCTGGGGTGGGGGGGGAACACTCTGAGTTGGGGCCTCCAAATTGCACTATGCAGCCTCAATATGGCATTATGCAGCCCCCATATGGCACTATGCAGCCCCCATATAACATTAAGTAGTCCCCATATAGCACAATGCAGAACCATAAAGCATTAGGCACCCTCATGTAGTATACAGCCCCCATATAGCATTAGGCACCTTCATGTAGTATACAGCCCCTATATAGCACAATGCAGACCTAGATAGCATTAGGCACCCTCATGTAGTGCACAGCCCCTATATAGCACAGTGCAGACTCATATAGCTTTAGCCACCTTCATGTAGTATACAGCCCCATATAGCATTAGGCACCTTCATGTAGTATACTGCCCCATATAGCATTAGGCACGTTCATGTAGTATACAGCCATATATACCACAGTACAGACACAGATAGCATTAGGCACCTTCATGTAGTATACAGCCCCATATAGCACAGTACAGACCCAGATAGTATTAGGCACCCTCATGTAGTATAAACCCCCATACAGAACAGTACAGACTTAGATAGCATTAGACACCTTCATGTAGTATACAGCCATATATAGCACAGTACAGACCCAGATAGCATCAGGCACCTTCATGTAGTATACAGCCATATATAGCACAGTACACAACCAGATAGCATTAGGCACCTTCATGTAGTATACAGCCATATATAGCACAGTACAGACCCAGATAGCATTAGGCACCTTCATGTAGTATACAGCCATATATAGCACAGTACATATCCAGATAGCATTAGGCACCCTCATGTAGTATACAGCCCCATATAGACAGTGCAGACCTAGATAGCATTAGGCACCGTCATGTAGTATATAGCCCCCATGGTCTTTTGGCCACAGTAATTAGCACAAACTCACTATTCCTCGTTCCCCCGCTGATCCGGTCTCCTTGGCTCGTCCACTGCTGTCGCTCGCTCAGACCTCACTGCAGGCACGCGGTGGTGACGTCACCGTGCTCCGCTTCAATCCTGTCAGAGCACCGACACACCAGACACAGGGGGAGAATGATGAGAGAGGGAGCGCGCAGCCCCATCTCATTATTCATTGCTTTCAATTGTATCGGCAACTGCGATGTCGATACAAGTGAAAGTGCGATCCTTGGCGGGGGGCGGTGACAGCGCAGGCACCAGGCCCTCTACCACTGCAAGTGGCTCCCCCCGGCAGCCCAGGGCCCTGGCATTTGACCGGGTTTGCCGGGTGCTGACGCCGGCCCTGACGCAACGTGCGCACGAGGCCTTAGACACCATCACAATTTGGCCACGTGCACACAATAAGTTTTTGGTGAGTTTTTTTATCTCAGGATTTGGAAGCCAAGACCAGGAGTGGTTCACAAATGCATGGGAATATATGGACCATGATTAACTCTATACTAATAAATTGATCACATATACAAAAGGTTGGAATACTAATAAATATAACACATAAAGGTTGGATTAAACAGGCTGCTATGC
Source organism: Anomaloglossus baeobatrachus (assembly GCF_048569485.1). Lineage (NCBI taxonomy): Eukaryota > Metazoa > Chordata > Amphibia > Anura > Aromobatidae > Anomaloglossus > Anomaloglossus baeobatrachus. Next base: position 686,264,271 of record NC_134353.1, on the reverse strand, counting down.
TTTAGGCCACCAACATACATCCGTTAAAAACACACACGTGCCGCGAGACACGTATTTTCCCTGGTGTTGCGTGTGGTAAGTACGTGTCTCGGGTACGTGCGGTCCACATGTGTTCTCTGTGTGCTATCCGCGATAGCACACGGAGAACCGGTAATTTGCATACTCACGTGGTCCTCGCTGCTGCCAGGGTACTGATCTTTGGCTCCAGCCCCGCCCACTCCACGCTGATGCTGCTTCCGGCCGAGTGGAGGGGCGGAGATTAGCGCCCCCGTGACAGCACGCCCACCTCCTTTACACGCTCATAATGAGCGGCGGCCGGCAGGAACATTTTGCAGTGGAAGAATCTGCAGGGCTGGTGGAGGTATGTGTTTTTTTAATTTTTAAATTAATGACATGTGTTCTCCGGCGCGTGTCACACGGAACCGCATCCACACTACATCCGTGTGGTACGGATGCGGGCAGGGTGACACCCGTGCTGCCGGAGAATACGTGGACATGTCAGCGTGAGAAAATCACGGACTCACAAAAGTACGGAACGGACACACGTTCCGTTCCAAAATACTTACGTGTGTCCAAACAATAATGAAAACATAGGTCCACGTGTCTCATGGACGCTGGTACGTGAAAAAACTGCCAAACACGTACCGGCGGCACGGATGTGTGTTGGAGGCCTTAGGCCTTATAAAGGGTTACAATAAATAATATACCAATCCATAACAGAACCGACTCAGTCCTTACTTAACTTAGGCCATTACGCCGTTAATCCAAACCATCCAGATACTTGTAACCCCTCAATGCTACCTCTCTGCAATAAAGCATGCCACAAAATAAACATAACCCCTATTATTTTCTGTCAGGGAGGGGTGAGCAGGGATCTTCAATTCTTTTAAAATATTTTCCACATAATGTTACCGTCATTTTAATTTTTATTTCATAAATCAATAAGCAACTTTGTAATATTTGTTATCAGACAAATCTACTTCAGTCATTATGAAAATTCTCAATTCTGAGGTAAAATCTGCATTCAGTGAAGACTTTCCCATTACTGACATAGGAGATGAGAGCTGCTACTGAGGAGATTCTATGACGATTGGAGGAGAGGCGGAGCTAAACAGAAGGAGGAGCTAGAGGCTGAGGGAAAAGCTACAGGCAGAGGGAGGAGCTGGAGGCTGAGGGAAAAGCTACAGGCAGAGAGAGGAGCTGGAGGCTGAGGGAAAAGCTACAGGCAGAGGGAGGAGCTGGAGGCTGAGGGAAAAGCTACAGGCAGAGGGAGGAGCTGGAGGCTGAGGGAAAAGCTACAGGCAGAGGGAGGAGCTGGAGGCTGAGGGAAAAGGTAGAGGCTGAGGGAAGATATAGAGGCTGAGGGAAAAGTTAGAGGCAGAGGGAGGAGCTAGAGGCAGAGGGCGGATATAGAGGCTGAGGGAAAAGTTAGAGGCAGAGGGAGAAGCTGGAGGCTGAGGGAAAAGGTGGAGGCTGAGGGAGGATATAGAGGCTGAGGGAAAAGTTAGAGGCAGAGGGAGGAGCTAGAGGCAGAGGGAGGATATAGAGGCTGAGGGAAAAGTTAGAGGCAGAGGGAGGAGCTGGAGGCAGAGGGAGGATATAGAGGTTGAGGGAAAATATAAATGCAGAGGGAGGAGCTAGAGGCAGAGGGTGGATACAGAGGCTGAGGGAAAAGCTAGTGGCAGAGGGAGGAGCTAGAGGCTGAGGGAGGATATAGAGGCTGAGGGAAAAGTTAGCGGCAGAGGGAGGAGCAAGAGGCAGAGGGAGGATATAGAGGCTGAGGGAAAAGTTAGGGGCAGAGGGAGGAGTTGGAGGCAAAGGGAAGATATAGAGGCTGAGAGAAAAGCTAGAGGCAGAGGAAGGAGCTGGAGGCTGAGGGAAACGCTAGAGGCTGAGGGAGGATACAGAGGCAGAAGGAGGAGCTAGAGGCAGGGGGAGGGGCTAAACTCAGAGGGAAGAGCTAGAGGCAGAGGGAGGCGCTAAAGGCAGAGGGAGGGGCTAAAGGCAGAGCTCTACCCCTTCCTCATCAGTAACAACTGCCATCTCCTATCTCAGTAATGGGAAAGTTACTTATTTTCATGTGTGCTATTGAATTATAAAATAAAGATTAAATTGACGTTTACGCCATAATTACATTTCACCTTTTTTCTACCATCAGCCAATCCAAAGTCCAACTTCAGGCAGGAAAAACCATCACGAAGCCTTCCGGATCTGCCCAGTGACCTCTCAGTGCCTTCTTTTATTTAACCCTCAAAGAACTTAAAAACAACAATAGTTTAGAAGCTGATAATGACTAGAATTATATATATTTGATATTAGGCCTACTATACCCCTGCACACGTTCTCCTATTTGGACCGGGCATATCAGAAGTGGTGCACATTTCTCTATTAGGGCTGCTTCTCACTTGCGAGTTTCTCGCAGTAGAGCAATGTGAGAAAATCTCGCATTGGAATCGGACACATGTTAGTGAATGATTCAGCTCTCATCTGCGATTTTTTTCTCAGTCCAAATCGGACTGAGAAAAAAATCGCAGCATGCTGCTTTTTTGCGAGTTTCTACTGCGAGTTTCTCCAATGCAAGTCTATGGGAGCGTGTAAAAAATCGGATGTCACCGGACGGCACTCACACCATCCTAGTGACATGCGATTTTCTAAATACTTTTCTCGCATGTTTCCTAAAACACTGGAAACGAGCGATGTCTCACAATGTCTGTCAATCACTATTCTCTGTCAGTCGGTTTCTCCCTCTCGGTCTCTTTTCTCTCTGTCGGTCCATCACTTTCTCTGTCCCTCTCTCAGTCTGTCGGTCATTTTCCCCCACTCTCTCATACTCACCGTTCCCCGATCCCCGGCGGGCGCTGCACGGCATTCACACTGCTGCGGCGGCTTTTACTATTGTGAAAAAGCCGGCCGCTCATTAAACAATCTCGTATTCCCTGCTTTCCCCGCCCACAGGCGCCTATGATTAGTTGCAGTGAGACACGCCCCCACGCTAAGTGACAGGTGTCTCACTGCCCCCAATCACAGCAGCCGGTGGGCGGGTCTATACTGTGCAGTGAAATAATTAAATAATTAAAAAAAACGGCGTGCGGTCCCCCCAATTTTAATACCAGCCAGATACAGCCATACGGCTGAAGGCTGGTATTCTCAGGATGGGGAGCTCCACGTTATGGGGAGCCCCCCAGCCTAACAATATCAGTCAGCAGCTGCCCAGAATTGCTGCATACATTATATGCGACAGTTCTTGGACTGTACCCGGCTCTTCCCAATTTGCCCTGATGCGTTGGCAAATCGGGGTAATAAGGAGTTAATGGCAGCCCATAGCTGCCACTAAATCCTAGATTAATCATGTCAGGCGTCTATGAGACACCCTCCATGATTAATCTGTAAGTTACAGTAAATAAACACACACACCTGAAAAAATCATTTATTAGAAATAAAAAACACAAACAAATTCCCTCATTACCAAGTTAGTGCCAGGCAACGTTTCATCCGGCCGCCGCATGGGCTAAATATGCCGCATCCGGCAAAAACGTGATGCAACGCAAGGCCATGCGGCACAATACGGTGCTAATGCAAGTCTATGCGGGAAAAAACGCAAAAAAAACCCTGTTGCGTTTTTTCTGCAGAGCGCCGTATTGTGCCGCACTGCAAAAAACGGATGTGTGAAAGCAGCCTTTATACTGTTGCTTGACACTATTCATTCTGCTCCATATTATACTGGAATATATAACAAAGAATCCAAGTGCGGTGAAATTTAAAAAAAAAGTGCAATCCCACAAATGTTTTTTTATTTTTTTTTATTTGCCATGTTAACTATGATTCCCCAGGTCAGTACGAGTTACCAAATATGTTTTTTTTTATTTAATTGGTAGAAAAAACATCAGAAATTTGTAAAAAAAAAAAATAGCGCTTTTGGCGCCATTTTCCGACAACTGTAACGTTCTCATTTTTCAGGATCTGGAGCTCAGTGATGGTTTATTTTTGACATTTTTAAAAAATAACATTTTGGTGTGGATGTGATGTTTTGATCACCTGTTATTGCACTTTATTACAATGTAATGTAATGTAATGTAATTCTGGTGTTTTTTACATTTTTTTGTTCCGTTGTTTACTGATTGAATTAATTTATTTTATATTTTGATAGATCGGATATTTCTGAACTCGGCAATACCAAATATCTGTATTTTTTTATTACATTTTTTACCATTTTTTATGGGGCAAAGGGGGATGATTTGAACCTATTTTTAAATTTTTTTCATATTTTTCAAGTCAGATCAGCCGAACATTTTATGAGATCAGCTGACATGTGCAGGGAAAGGCACGGGCTCAGCATGTGAGCCTACATCCAAGGTTGTGAAGAGGTTAAAAGGGTTATGCAACGCTGAAGCCAGTGCTATTTGGCTTCAGGGATCGCGTGACATAATGCCACATGAGCCCCAGGAGAGTGAATGCCGCCACTGCTAGATTGGCGCCAGCATCGGAGGTGAGTATAGGTGCTATTAGTTTACAAGTGGGGAAAAAAAGGAGGGAGAAGGGGTTGTCTGTGTAGGGGACAACCACTTTAAGGGCTCATGCGCACACTGCGTCCTGACTAGTGCAGAAATAAATGCACCCTCTGGCAGACTTGACGCTGAGTTTTGACAAAAAGAATGCATCCAAAACGCATGTATTTTGGATGCATTTTGCATGTGTTTTGGATGCATTTTTGTAAGTGCAGTCCCCCGGCAATTCAGCTCTGCTACATGCCCGCTGACAGCAGACACAGACAGAGCCGGGCGATGAGAATGAACTCGGATGAACTTAACACGACTTCATTGTCATCCCGCGGCTCTGTCTCTGTGTGCTGTCATGAACTCAGATGAACCTCCGAGGTCAGTGCCAGGACACAAGTGTCCGCAACAGTGACGTCAGAGCTTCAACCGATTTCACTGACATCGTTTCTGTGTCGCAGCCTGATTTGCGGTCACACGTGAAGGATTCACCTGTATCCACAAATCCCGAGTGACTGAAGTGAGCAGCGCGATCAGCGGTGCCATCACTCAGGTGACCCACGGCCACCTGAGGTGACCCGCGGCTGGAGTCCTCCACTTGATAGCGGTGGCCGCGAGAAACCTGAGTGACGTCATCGGTGATCGCGCGGCTCACTTCAGTTGTTGCGTGGAGCTGACAGAGAGCCGTCGTGGTCTGTGGCCGCTCGCTGTCAGCTTCATGTAGCAGAGCTGAAAGCATCGAGGGACCTCATATGGATTACGTCGGACCTGGAGGGGTATTTGGGGATTAATAAAGTGGTGAAAGAGGGTGGTTATTTTTGTCTTTCATTCCAAATAAAGGATTTTTTGGATGTGTGTGTTTATTTTCTTTAACTTATTGACAGCACGACTCACTTCAGTTGCTCTGTGGAGCTCACAGAGAGCGGTCATGGTCTGTGACCGCTCCTGTATGCTTCATGTAGCAGAGCTGGATGCGTCATACGATCTCGTGCGGATTATGTCAGACCTGGAGGGGTATTTGGGGATTTTAATAAAGTGGTGAAAGAGGGTGTTTTTTAATTGTCTTTTATTCCAAATGTGGTGTGTTTATTTACTTTCCCTTACAGGTTAATCATGGGGGGTGTCTCATAAACGCCTGGCATGATTAACCTAGGACTTAGTGGCCGCTATGGGTTGCCATTAACTACTTATTACCCCGATTGCCACCTCACCAGGGCAATTCAGGATGAGCAGGGTAGAGTCCCGGGACTGTCGCATCTAATGGATGCGGCCATTCTGGGTGGCTGCTGGCTGATATTGTTAGGCTGGGGGGGCTCCCATAACGTGGAGCTCCCCATCCTGAGAATACCAGCCTTCAGCCGTGTGGCTTTACCCTGACTGGTATCAAAATTGGGGGGTACTGCACGTGGCCCACCGGTGGCTATGATTGATTGCAGTGAGGCAGCTGTCACTCAGTGTGGGGGCGTGTCTGACTGCAACCAATCATAGGCGCCGGTGGGCGGGGGAAGCAGGGAATACAAGATGGAATAATGAGTGGCCGGCATTTTCAAAAGAGAAGCCGCCACAGTGTGAACGCTGTGCAGTGCCACGCCAGTGATCGTGGATTGGTGCGTATGAAAGAAAAAGGGAGAGACCGACCGACAGACACAGAGAGAGAGAGACCAAAAGACCTGCGTTTGTTATGTCAAAAAAACATGCGGATCGCAACAAAAAATGAAGTGCAAATGCACTGCTTAGCATTTTGGTAGCGTTTTTCTACAACTCATAGATTTCAAGGGGTGTAGAATGCTGCCAAAACGGACAAAAGAAGTGACATGCTGCTTTTTTAAACGCAGAAAATTTGTCAAATTTTTGACAATCAAAACACTGCGTTTAAAAAAGCATCGTGCGCACGGATTTTGCATGATTCTCATAGACTTTCCTGGGGAAGCAGAACGCATGCATTTTAACAATGTGACGCTGCAGCTTAAAACGCTGCAGAAACGCAAAAAAAAACTTCAACGTGCGCATGAGCCCTAAAGGGTGAGTGCATATTTTTAAACATTTATGCCATGTTCACAAGTTACGTTTTTTGAAGATTTTTTCAGGTTTTTTTTTAATGCAAATTAAAAGCTGCCTTTTACAATACCAGCAAAAGCTAATAGATTTCAGAAATCTCATGCACACACTTTATTTTTTCTGAATGAACTGGAAAACGGCACTGTTTTTGAAACCTGCGCACGACAAGTCTTTCAAGGTTTTTTCACCTATAGAAAGCAATAAGAAAGTGCAAAAATGCTGCAAAACATGCATTTTTGGTGACTAAAACTAACATTATTAATCATGTTCTATAAACAAATGAAACATATAATCTGCACAAATAAAATGCAGCTTATTTACCGCAAGAAAGCCGGTTTGCCTATACAAAAAACCACTGGAAAAACGCAATGTGTGAGCAAAGCCTTATAGTGATTAGTGATTATTAAAAATATCCCACCGTTTTATGTAGTTACTGGTTACAAACAGCTGGAGAAGTCTGAAGTCACACTCCTTCCATCTGGCCTCGATTTATTACTTACGCAAATTAAGGTACAGTATTAAAAGAAAGCATGACCATAAGATCCAACTACACAAGGTATGTGTATATTCTGTTCCCATGGAGACACAATGCTTTGCACAAAAGCTGTGGACAGAAAACGATAAGATATTTTTAAGGGTGTGCTCACACTGGCGTATAGCCAGCCTATAACTCGGATGAGAGCTATCTTTTGTTTTATCGGATAGCACTCGGATCAGTGTTATACTATGGTGCAGATCAGATCTGCGATTATTTTCTCATGCCAATTCAGCATGCAGTGATTGGTAGTGTATATCGGAGCACACGCACCCATACAAGTCTATGGTATGTGTGAAACATTGGACTGCGCTCGGATGACATCAGTACAATCCGATATACGCAGACACAGACAATAGAGAAGGTGGAGAGATTAATATTCTCAGATGTGGGAGAATCGGAGCACAGTATGACACTCGGCTCACGCTTGAAGCAGAGTCTGAGACGATTGGCCCTAATATATCACACTGATGCTATATGCCAGTGTGAGCGCACCCTTATAAAAACTATTGGCAAAGTTGGTTAATCGATTTTTTTTTTTCTTCACATATATTGGATCAGTTAAATAAAGTTTGAAATGTGCGTATCTAATTTGTATTTTTAGTGTTCTTTTAAATAATTGCATTGCCTGAGAGCAGGGCTGTGGAGTCGGTAAGCCAAACCTTTGACTCCGACTCCTCAATTTCTCTTGCACCAACTCCTACATATATTGCTTATAGTTAGGTGAAAAATTTATTGTAATACATGAACATGTGTATGTGACCATCAGACATTTAATAATTTTTATTATACAATAATCAAGATATTTGGATAGAACATAAAATATATTTATTGGAATACAACTTTAGAACACAAAAAACTAATAAATTGTAAATATGTAATACACTATGTAATATACAGTAGATTACATATATATCTTGTGTGTGTGTATATATATATATATATATATATATATATATATATATATATATATATATATTACATATTGTATTACATATTTACAATTTATTACAGTTTTTTGTGGTCTAAAGTTGTATTCCAATAAATATATTTTATCATCTATCTAAATATCTTAATTATTGTATCATAAAAATAATTAAATGTCTGATGTTCACATTGCACTACAATATATTTTTCACTTAAATATAAGCATTATACTAAATGTTATTATTTAGTAAAATATTCAGCACATTCTGCATTGCACTACTGTCCCCAATTTATTATATATTTTAGGAGTCGGAGTCGGTGCATTTTATACCGACTCCTACTCCACCAAAATGAGCTCCGACTCCGACTCCTTCGACTCCGACTCCACAGCCCTGCCTGAGAGAAATAAGATTAAAGGGAATCTGTCACCAGGTTTTTGCTCCCCCCCTTCTGAAAGCTGAATAATGTAGAAACATAGACCCTAATTCCAGTAATGTGCCACTTACTGAGCTGTTTGCTGTAATTTTGATAAAATCAATGTTTTCTCTGTTGCAGATCTCGCAGTTATACAGAGGTCATGAATATGCTGGACTACCTGACAGCAGACCAAGTAGTTCTCTAATGATAATCTACTGCTGATTAAATAGTGATTTTATCAAAACTACATTACGCAACCCAGTAAGTGATACATTGCTAGAATCAGGGTCTCTGCCCCTACGTTATGCTTCTCTCAGATTAGAGGGCAAAAACCTGGTGACAGATTCTCTTTAAAGTTCACCATGAAGTAAATTTCAGAACGATGGAAAAGCAGCTAAAAATAATGTTGAATAACATAATGTGGAACATTCTATATTTAACATGAAATTTATTACATTCATTGTGAATTGTTATACATCAACGCTATGCTATCACCGACGTGCAGCAATTAAACTAATTAGTTCCTGTAAAAATGAGTCCATCCTGTGATTTTTTAGCCTTGTGCATGTTCCAGGGCAATTGATTATACATACGGCATATGAGTACATATTATTTCTGTATTGGCGGGTATAGCAGTGTAGGCAGATTATCCATGTACTAAATAAATCTTTTAAAATCATGATTGCATGTATATATATATATATATATATATATATATATATATACTAGAAGGTGGCCCGATTCTACGCATCGGGTATTCTAGAATTTACGTATTGTGTAGAGATGAGCGAACCGGTCCCGGTTCGGCTCGAGGCGGTTCGCCGAACGGGGGGTCTGGCTCGAGTTCGGCTCGTCGAACGTTCGACGAACCGAACTCGAGCCCATAGGAAACAATGGCAGGCAATCACAAACACAGTAAAACACCTAGAAAACACCCTGAAAGGTGTCCAAAAGGTGACAAACAACTCACAACATAACACAAACACATGGGAAAGTGACAAGGACATATACTCATGTGAAAACAAAACAGCTGGACAAGGAAAAAGAGGGAGACACACAGATATATGAGTATATGCAAAGAAACATCGATTCCATTATTGTGCAACTTGAGCCCTGCTCATTTTAGGCTTCCAATCTGGATAAATTGCCTGAGCTCGCCACGTACGCCTTGAGGATCTTGTCGTGTCCTGCAGCCAGCGTTCTCTCGGAACCTGTCTTCAGTGCTGCTGGGGGTCTGCTGGCAGATAAGCACACGTGTCTGTCCACTGACAATGTGGACCTGGCTCTCAGAGGACTTTTCTTCCCCTGGGTCAGCCAGGGGAGGCGAAAGGCACGCGTATTTTTGAGAGTGCTTCATGCAAAGCATCTTTTTCTTTGTCAAAAGGGGGGCTCAACCGATGCCAGTCAAGTGGGGTGTGTGTGGCCCAGTTAGTGGCAACGAGGGAGACTGTGGTTGGAGTCCCCTCGCTGTGTCTCTAAAAGAACCAAGATGAACAAGTCATGGCTCTCAGAGGACTTTTCTTCCCCTGGGTCAGCCAGGGGACGGGAAAGGCACGCGTATTTTTGAGAGTGCTTCATGCAAAGCATCTTTTTCTTTTTCAAAAGGGGGCTCAACCGATGCCAGTCAAGTGGGGTGTGTGTGGCCCAGTTAGTGGCAACGAGGGAGACTGTGGTTGGAGTCCCCTCGCTGTGTCTCTAAAAGAACCAAGATGAACAAGTCATGGCTCTCAGAGGACTTTTCTTCCCCTGGGTCAGCCAGGGGACGGGAAAGGCACGCGTATTTTTGAGAGTGCTTCATGCAAAGCATCTTTTTCTTTGTCAAAAGGGGGGGTCAACCGATGCCAGTCAAGTGGGGTGTGTGTGGCCCAGTTAGTGGCAACGAGGGAGACTGTGGTTGGAGTCCCCTCGCTGTGTCTCTAAAAGAACCAAGATGAACAAGTCATGGCTCTCAGAGGACTTTTCTTCCCCTGGGTCAGCCAGGGGACGGGAAAGGCACGCGTATTTTTGAGAGTGCTTCATGCAAAGCATCTTTTTCTTTGTCAAAAGGGGGGGTCAACCGATGCCAGTCAAGTGGGGTGTGTGTGGCCCAGTTAGTGGCAACGAGGGAGACTGTGGTTGGAGTCCCCTCGCTGTGTCTCTAAAAGAACCAAGATGAACAAGTCATGGCTCTCAGAGGACTTTTCTTCCCCTGGGTCAGCCAGGGGACGGGAAAGGCACGCGTATTTTTGAGAGTGCTTCATGCAAAGCATCTTTTTCTTTTTCAAAAGGGGGCTCAACCGATGCCAGTCAAGTGGGGTGTGTGTGGCCCAGTTAGTGGCAACGAGGGAGACTGTGGTTGGAGTCCCCTCGCTGTGTCTCTAAAAGAACCAAGATGAACAAGTCATGGCTCTCAGAGGACTTTTCTTCCCCTGGGTCAGCCAGGGGACGGGAAAGGCACGCGTATTTTTGAGAGTGCTTCATGAAAAGCATCTTTTTCTTTGTCAAAAGGGGGGGTCAACCGATGCCAGTCAAGTGGGGTGTGTGTGGCCCAGTTAGTGGCAACGAGGGAGACTGTGGTTGGAGTCCCCTCGCTGTGTCTCTAAAAGAACCAAGATGAACAAGTCATGGCTCTCAGAGGACTTTTCTTCCCCTGGGTCAGCCAGGGGACGGGAAAGGCACGCGTATTTTTGAGAGTGCTTCATGCAAAGCATCTTTTTCTTTTTCAAAAGGGGGCTCAACCGATGCCAGTCAAGTGGGGTGTGTGTGGCCCAGTTAGTGGCAACGAGGGAGACTGTGGTTGGAGTCCCCTCGCTGTGTCTCTAAAAGAACCAAGATGAACAAGTCATGGCTCTCAGAGGACTTTTCTTCCCCTGGGTCAGCCAGGGGACGGGAAAGGCACGCGTATTTTTGAGAGTGCTTCATGCAAAGCATCTTTTTCTTTTTCAAAAGGGGGCTCAACCGATGCCAGTCAAGTGGGGTGTGTGTGGCCCAGTTAGTGGCAACGAGGGAGACTGTGGTTGGAGTCCCCTCGCTGTGTTTTACATGCTTTTAGAAGGGCATGAAATGGCTTGGAGGTTGACTTTCATCATATGCAAACTGTTGGCTACCAAAATGCTGCCTTTCCAACAACTGTGGTTATAGGCAATGAGGAACATACTGATGAAGATGAGACGCAGATACCCGATTGGGATGACAACTTAAATATTCGGTCAGGGCAAGAAGAAACTCGGTCTGAGGGGTAGGGGAGTGCAAACACAACAATTGATGATTAAGTTCTAGATCACACCTACTGTCAACCCACAGTCAGACACTCGAGGAGGTCAACAGAGGCGGTGGAGGAGGATGCAACCGACGTCGAAGTAACCTGGCGCCTTCCTGGACACAGTCGGAGCACTGGTAGCACGTCTACAACTGCATCCTCAGCCACCACTCTGCCTCTGAGCATTATTCGGGGTGGATCAACAGGTCGCATGGCCTCTAAGCCTTGCCTAGCCAGGTCCTTTTTTGACATAGAAAAAGATCGCCCAAATTATGTGATCTGTAAAATTTGTCATGGTTCTCTTAGTAGAGGTCAAAACCTCAGCAGTTTGACAACTTCTTCCATGAATCGTCACATGAATAAATATCATATGGCCCGATGGGAAGCTCACCGTGCTGCAATGCGGCCTAGCGGAGCGAACCATCCACCGCCTGCCCCTTCCAGTGCATCCGCGCGCTCGTCATCTTCTAGGACTGTGGGGACAGCTGTCACACCTGTTTTTCCACCCACAACTTCCACCACTGTAACCGCAACAGGCAGTTTGCTTGGTAGGTCGTCAGTTGGTTTGGAAGGGGAAACAAGTGAGTGTGTACAGCTCTCTCAGACATCGATAGCACCAACTTTGGATGAAGGCAACATCATGTCTCCGCCTGCACTTTCCTCACAAAGCTGCATTTTTCCAGGGACACCCGACTCAACACCGTCTACACACAGCAGCCAGATCTCTGTCCCTCAGATGTGGTCAAATAAAAGGCCACTTCCTGCGACCCATGACAAAGCGAAGAGGTTGACTCTATCCCTCTGTAAGCTGTTGACTACAGAAATGCTGCCTTTCCGCCTAGTGGACACACAGGATTTTAGAGACCTTATGTCTGTCGCTGTGCCCCAGTACCAGATGCCTAGTCGCCACTACTTCTCTAAGAAAGGTGTGCCCGCGCTACACCAGCATGTCGCACACAACATCACCGCTTCCTTGAGAAACTCTGTGTGTGAACGGGTGCATTTCACCACCGATACTTGGACCAGTAAGCATGGACAGGGACGTTACATGTCGCTGACTGGCCACTGGGTAACTATGGTGATAGATGGTGAAGGGTCTGCTGCACAAGTCTTGCCGTCCCCACGACTTGTGTGTCAATCCTCTGTCTGTCCAAGTTCCGCCACTGCTTCTGCATCCTCCACCTCATCTGGGTCCTCCACCTCCGCCCCAAGCCTGCCTGGTCAGGCCACCAGCGTTCTCACTGCGCAGAAGGAATCACGCACCCCTCATTACTATGCTGGTAGCAGAGCGCAACGGCATCAGGCGGTCTTTAGCTTGACATGTCTTTGAAATAGGAGTCACACAGCGACTGAGTTGTGGGCAGCTCTGGAGACTGATTTTGATAAATGGTTGTCTCCACTCAACCTGCAGCCTGGTAAGGCCGTGTGCGACAATGCTGCAAACCTGGGTGCGGCCCTTCGCCTGGGCAAGGTGACACACGTGCCTTGTATGGCTCACGTGTTTAACCTTGTTGTCCAGCAATTTTTAACACACTATCCCGGCCTAGATGGCCTTCTGACCAGGGCACGGAAACTGTCTGCAGTGCTCACTTCCGCCGTTCAACCGCCGCACCTGAGCGACTTGCATCGCTCCAGAAGTCTTTCGGCCTGCCGGTTCATCGCCTGAAATGCGATGTGGCGACACGCTGGAATTCAACTCTCCACATGTTACAGCGACTGTGGCAGCACCGGCGAGCCCTGGTGCAATACGTCATGATGTATAGCCTGGGCCAACGAGATGCAGAAGTGGGGCAGATCACCCTGATGGAGTGATCTCAGATCAAGGACCTATGCACCCTTCTGCACAGTTTCGACATGGCGACGAATATGTTTAGCGCTGACAATGCCATTATCAGCATGACGATTACAGTCATTTACATGCTGGAGCACACGCTAAACACTATTCGTAGTCAGGGGGTGGGACAACAGGAAGGGGAGGAACTACAGGAGGATTCATATGCGCAAGACACAACAACATCACCAAGGTCCAGACGTTCATCATCACCAACGCGGCAGGCATGGGACCATGGGGGACAGGGATCAACAAGGGCGCATGGTAGCAGGTGAGATGTTGAGGAAGGTGCAGGAGGACATGAAGATATGGAGGACGAACTGTCCATGGACATGGAAGACTCAGCAGATGAGGGGGACCTTGGTCAAATTTCAGTTGAAAGAGGTTGGGGGGAGATGACAGAGGAAGAAAGAACGGTTAGCACCTCTATGCCACAAACACAGCGTGGACTTGGTGCGCATGGCTGCGCAAGACACATGAGTGCCTTCTTGTTGCACTACCTCCAACATGACCCTCGTATTGTCAAAATTAGAAGTGATGATGACTACTGGCTTGCCACACTATTAGATCCCCGGGACAAGTCCAAATTTTGTGACATAATTCCACCCATAGAAAGGGACGCACGTATGCAGGAGTATCAGCAGAAGCTGTTACTCGATCTTAGCTCGGCTTTTCCACCAAACAACCGTGCAGGTGAAGGGAGTGATTCTCCCAGTTGTAACTTGACAAACATGGGACGGCCTCGTCATCTTCAACAGTCTACCCGTACCAGTAGGACCGTATCTGGTGCTGGTAACAGCAATTTTATGGAATCTTTTCATAATTTTTTTAGACCCTCCTTTGCAAGGCCACCAGAGACAACAAGTCTGACACATAGTCAACGGATGGAGAGGATGATACAGGAGTATCTCCAAATGAACATCGATGCAATGACTTTGCAAATGGAGCCTTGCTCCTTTTGTGCTTCAAATCTAGAAAAATGTCAAGAGCTCTCCAGTTACGCCTCGAAGATTTTGTTGTGTCCAGCTGCCAGCGTTGTCTCTGAACGTGTCTTCAGTGCTGCTGGGTGTGTGCTGACAGATAAGCGCACGCGTCTGTCCAGTGACAATGTGGACAGACTGACGTTCATCAAAATGAACAAGTCATGGATCCAGAAGGAATTTACTACCCCTGTGTCATCCTGGGGAGAGTAAATGCTTGTGGATTTGGAATGTGCTTGATGCAAATCAAAACATCCTGTTTGCAACTAGGGCACAAGTGCTGCCACTGATAAGGTGTCTGTGTGGGGCCCAATTTTTGGAAAAAAAGGGAGACTCCGCTTGGAGTAACCCTTGCTTGCTGTGTTTTTTAAAAATGATACAAGATGAACAGATCTGAAGGCAAGATGAAGCCAACATCATGTCTCCGCCTGCACTTTTCTCACAAACCTGCATTTTTCCAGGGACACCCTACTCAACACCGTCTACAGACAGCAGCCAGATCTCTGTCCCTCAGATGTGGTCAAATAAAAGGCCACTTACTGCGACCCATGACAAAGCTAAGTGGTTGACTCTATCCCTCTGTAAGCTGTTGGCTACCGAAATGCTGCCTTTACGCGTAGTGGACACACAGGATTTTACAGACCTTATGTCTGTCGCTGTGCCCCAGTACCAGATGCCCAATCACCACTGCTTCTCCAAGAAAAGCATGCCCGCGCTACACCGGCATGTCGCACACAACATCACCACTTCCTTGAGAAAATCTGTGTGCGACAGGGTGCATTTCAACACAGATACTTGGACCAGTAAGCATAGACAGGGTCATTACATGTCACTGACTGGGCACTGGCAAACTATGGTGAGAGATGGAGAAGGGTCTGCTGTACAAGTCTTGCCGTCCCCACGAGTTGTTTCAATCCTTGTTCTGTATGTAGAAGTTAATACACTGCTTCTGCCTCTTCAACCTCGTGTGGGTCCTCTACCTTTGCGCAAACCCTGTGTGGTCAGGCCACCCTTCCTTGCAACTGCGCACAAGGACTACCACACACCTCCTTACTATGCTGGCAGCAGAGCTCAATGCCATCAGGCGGTCAAAGTTTTACTTTGAAATGTATGGGAAATGTGAGTCACACCGCTATTACAGAGAATAGTAGTCAGGCAGGGTCAAAACATTAATTGAGGAACAGGAACAGAATGGGACGGCCAGGACTTAATCAGAAAACAAGCAGAGGTGAAATGCGTATCGGCCAACAAGGTACATAAACAGCAAGCAGGAAAAGTAGTCAGGTAACAAGCACACAAAATCATAAAACTGAACTGGGGGTAAAATTAACCAGAGGTTCATAGCTATGTCTGGCAGTGGTCTGCAGACAGGATGGGCATAAAAAAGGGTGTGGTGTCTTCCCATTGGTTGTAGCTGAATGATGGTATTTCATCTGTGAGATACCCACCAGCTACATTCAGCCAGAGATTCTGCATCTGTCAAGGTAATGCAGCCCAGTGGGTGAGCATAACCTGCGTCCACCTGCGCCGCTGGCATCGACTACTCTCCCATCATCAGCACTATTCATGAAAGGAACACGTTGTCACCTGGCGACCGGAGTACAAATTGACGGAGCGGACTCCGTTGGTGACTTAACAGCCGTGTGCGGCAATGATGCAAACCTGGCTGCGGGCCATCCTCAGGGCAATGTGACACACGTGCCTTTTATGGCTCACGTGTTGATCCGAATTCTCCAGCAATTTTTAAAACACCATCACGGCCTACATGGCCTTGTGCAGCGGGCACGCTCGCTATGTGCTCACTTCCATCGTGCGCACACAGCAGCTCAACAACTTTCATCACTCCGGAAGTCTTAGGGTCTGGCAGTTAAACGCCGGAAATGCGATGTTCCGACACGCAGGAATTGGAATCTGCACATGTTGCAGCGTGTGTGGCAGCACCGCAGAGCCCTGCTGAAATACGGTAAGACATATAGCCTGGGATAAGTTGATCCAGAGGTGGTGCAGATCACGCTGCTGGAGTGGTGTCAGATCAAGGACCTATGCACCCTGCTACACAGTTTTGAAATGTCGACGAAGATGTTTAGCACTGGCAATGTCATTCTCAGCGTGACAATTCTGGTCATCTACATGATGGAGCACACTGTAATTATTATTCGGAGTCAGGTGTTGGGACAAGAGGAAGGGGAGGAAGTACAGGAGGAGTCATATGCGGAAGGGATAACAAGATCTACGAGGTCCAGATGGTCAGCGGCACCTATGCGGCAGTCATGGTGAGGGAGAGGGATTAACAAGGGCGCATAGTATCAGCAAAAAGTGTTGATGAAAGTGCAGGAGCCCATGAAGAAATGGAGGACGAACTGGCGATGGGCATGGAAGACTCAGCAGATGAGTGAGAGCTTGCTCACATTTCGGTTGTGCGAGGTTGTGGGTAGAGGGCAGAGGAAGGATGCACGATTCTCACCTCTCTGCCACCAACACACCAAGGACTTGGTCCTCCTGGATGCACAAGACACATGAGCGCCTTCTTGCTGCACTACCTACATGACCCTCGGATTGTATGAATTTGAAGTAATCCTGAATACTGGGTTGCCACACTGTTAGATCCCCGGTACAAGACAAAATTTGGCGAACTAATTCCTGCCATAGAAATAGACGCACGTATACAGGAGTATCTGCAGAATGTGGTACGCAATCTTAGATCTACTTTTCCACTAAACACCAGTGCTGCACAGAGTGAATCTCAACACTTTGTCATGGATAGGAGGAAATGGTCTTTTACTTGTCCACATCGGAGGGACCGAGGGATGGCTGCTGTGCTGAGATGGCGTTGAGTACGGTGTCCCTGCACAGTTGCACTTTTGGTCATATCCCAAAATGAGTTGAAAAAGGACAGATGCTGTTGGAAAGGGGAACAGGTGTGTTGGAAAGGGGAAAAAAATTTTGGTCCGTGGATTTGGTGGTTAAACAACTGTAACATTTGCTGAAGAAACAACATCTGTTACAGTGGGACTGGCAGATTTGGATAAAGTGGTATATAATCTGTGACCGCTATATAACAAAAATTAATAAGAAAAGAAAGAGAAAGGTATATATCACCTTCAGCAGTCAGTGTCCACCGTGCTCCCAGTTGGAAAAGGAGAGGTTGGCAACTTGAAGGTTTGGTGGAGGATACAGAGCTGTGTGGCTATGAAACTAATAGTAGCCTGAACCGAGTTAGACGCCATTCGGATCTGGAGACTGTGAGCCCTGTTAGCGTCACAGGGTCCACATGCCCACCCAGCCCAGGAACTCCCTGTTAACAACACAGGGGCCATTGAGTACGCTGACCGTGTGCGTAGGGGCCACACCTGTGGACAGCAGGCGCATCAGCAGCAGCAGGCCTGTTAATGCCACTGGGCTGCACAAGCAGGACTGTTAGGACAGGAGCTGGTCTTAACCGTTCTGCGTTACCAACTGTGGTGGTGGCCTGCATCCACCACCCTATCCCTGCCTACCTCTGGCCTAAAGCCGCAATGGGTTCAACACATGGAGGTGTGCTCTTTCGGAGCATAATAGAAGACTGCGCACCTCCTTGTTGGCTCCAGCCCCTTTTATAACCTGGGTCCGCCCCAAACCAGGGTGAACCACAATGCACCTCCTGGAGACAAAAGCAGAGTGACACGTCATGAGTGGCATAACTAGCGTCCTATTTGGAAACGCAACTTCAATGATGACCTCATGGCTGCCATGACCCAAACACCTCACCAGTCATCGTCTGACCATCAATAATGCGGTGACAAGTCATAGGTGTGGGCCTCTGCAAGCCATTTGGGAGGACACCTGATGCCCTGTGGTCTATATGGGACCCCCACATCAGGGCCAGGGCCAAAGAGTTCATTACCGGACCTAGTCTCTGATGCAGGAAGTGCCTGAGCATGCTCAGTAGCATGAAATACAGTCTCTGAAAAAAGACTATCAGCTTTAGCATGGTGTCTAGGCACAAAACAGGACTTAGACCCGGCACAGAATGCAAGCACCTGTGCAAAGAGGCTTTTCACACTTAGTGTGGGAGCATGCGCTGTATCCCGAAATGAAGACTTAGCGTCAGGAATGGCACAGTCAGGCTGAGCATACTCACTAGGCGAAACACTGTAATTATGCTGCAGCTGGGGTACATCGGCACACGCATGCGCACTAGCTGCCTCTCCACACTTAGACGTGGAGGGGAAATTTGTCTTGGAGATGCTGTCTATGAACAGAAGGAAAAGCTAAAGGAAGCCTGACTTTCTATCCCTCCGAATTATGAAATGCAGCAATGAATTCCATGAGTTTGCTATAACATTAGCGTAGCTAAATGTGCATGAGGGTGTGATGTAGAGGTGCTAGAAATAGCTTGTCACCAGTGGGGCACTAATGGAATACAACAGCCAGTTCTATGATGCCACAAAATGGCAGTATTTTGTGCTATCATTATAGCTTATTAAAAACAGAGCACGAGGTTGTCATGCAGAGGTGCTGCACATAGATTTGCAGTAGTGTGAATAGACAAAAGTACAATAGCCACGTTTAGGATACAACTAGGTACAGTGAGTGTTTGCTAGTATAATGGCTGAGTTTAAAAAAGTTTGAGTGTGCAATGCAGGCAGATGTCCTGCAAATATCGTTCCAATACTGTGAATTGACAAAAGTACAATAGCCACGTTTAGGATACAACTAGGTACAGTGAGTGTTTGCTAGTATAATGGCTGAGTTTAAAAAAGTTTGAGTGTGCAATGCAGGCAGACGTGCTGCAAATAACGTTCCAATACTGTGAATAGACAAAAGTACAATAGCCACGTTTAGGATACAACTAGGTACACTGAGTGTTTGCTACTATAAATGGCTGAGTTTAAAAAAGTTTGAGTGTGCAATGCAGGCAGACGTGCTGCAAATAACGTTCCAATACTGTGAATTGACAAAAGTACAATAGCCACGTTTAGGATACAACTAGGTACACTGAGTGTTTGCTACTATAAATGGCTGAGTTTAAAAAAGTTTGAGTGTGCAATGCAGGCAGACGTGCTGCAAATAACGTTCCAATACTGTGAATTGACAAAAGTACAATAGCCACGTTTAGGATACAACTAGGTACAGTGAGTGTTTGCTAGTATAATGGCTGAGTTTAAAAAAGTTAGAGTGTGCAATGCAGGCAGACGTGCTGCAAATATCGTTCCAATACTGTGAATAGACAAAAGTAAAATAGCCACGTTTAGGATACAACTAGGTACACTGAGTGTTTGCTAGTATAATGGCTGAGTTTAAAAAAGTTAAAGTGTGCAATGCAGGCAGACGTGCTGCAAATAACGTTCCAATACTGTGAATAGACAAAAGTACAATAGCCACGTTTAGGATACAACTAGGTACACTGAGTGTTTGCTACTATAAATGGCTGAGTTTAAAAAAGTTTGAGTGTGCAATGCAGGCAGACGTGCTGCAAATAACGTTCCAATACTGTGAATTGACAAAAGTACAATAGCCACGTTTAGGATACAACTAGGTACAGTGAGTGTTTGCTAGTATAATGGCTGAGTTTAAAAAAGTTTGAGTGTGCAATGCAGGCAGACGTGCTGCAAATAACGTTCCAATACTGTGAATTGACAAAAGTACAATAGCCACGTTTAGGATACAACTAGGTACAGTGAGTGTTTGCTAGTATAATGGCTGAGTTTAAAAAAGTTTGAGTGTGCAATGCAGGCAGACGTGCTGCAAATAACGTTCCAATACTGTGAATTGACAAAAGTACAATAGCCACGTTTAGGATACAACTAGGTACAGTGAGTGTTTGCTAGTATAATGGCTGAGTTTAAAAAAGTTAGAGTGTGCAATGCAGGCAGACGTGCTGCAAATATCGTTCCAATACTGTGAATAGACAAAAGTAAAATAGCCACGTTTAGGATACAACTAGGTACACTGAGTGTTTGCTAGTATAATGGCTGAGTTTAAAAAAGTTAGAGTGTGCAATGCAGGCAGACGTGCTGCAAATAACGTTCCAATACTGTGAATAGACAAAAGTACAATAGCCACGTTTAGGATACAACTAGGTACACTGAGTGTTTGCTACTATAAATGGCTGAGTTTAAAAAAGTTTGAGTGTGCAATGCAGGCAGACGTGCTGCAAATAACGTTCCAATACTGTGAATTGACAAAAGTACAATAGCCACGTTTAGGATACAACTAGGTACACTGAGTGTTTGCTACTATAAATGGCTGAGTTTAAAAAAGTTTGAGTGTGCAATGCAGGCAGACGTGCTGCAAATAACGTTCCAATACTGTGAATTGACAAAAGTACAATAGCCACGTTTAGGATACAACTAGGTACACTGAGTGTTTGCTAGTATAATGGCTGAGTTTAAAAAAGTTAGAGTGTGCAATGCAGGCAGACGTGCTGCAAATATCGTTCCAATACTGTGAATAGACAAAAGTACAATAGCCACGTTTAGGATACAACTAGGTACACTGAGTGTTTGCTACTATAAATGGCTGAGTTTAAAAAAGTTAGAGTGTGCAATGCAGGCAGACGTGCTGCAAATATCGTTCCAATACTGTGAATAGACAAAAGTACAATAGCCACGTTTAGGATACAACTAGGTACACTGAGTGTTTGCTAGTATAATGGCTTAGTAACAATGAGTTGTAGTGTGCAATGCAGGCAGACGTGCTCTGCAAATGTCTTTGCACTAGTGGGACTATAGCAAAGTCCAATAGCCACGTTTAGGATGCCACTAGGTACACTGAGTGTTTGCTAGTAAAATTGCTTAGTTTAAAAAAGTTGGAGTGTGCAATGCAGGCAGATGTGCTCTGCTAATATCTTTGCACTAGTGGGACTATAGCAAAGTCCAATAGCCACGTATAGGATGCCACTAGGTACACTGAGTGTTTGCTAGTATAATGGCTTAGTTAAAATGAGTTTGAGTGTGCAATGCAGGCAGACGCGCTATGCAAATGTCTTTGCACTAGTGGGACTATAGCAAAGTCCAATAGCCACGTATAGGATGCCACTAGGTACACTGAGTGTTTGCTAGTATAATGGCTTGGTTTTAATGAGTTGGAGTGTGCAATGCAGGCAGACGCGCTCTGCAAATGTCTTTGCACTAGTGGGACTATAGCAAAGTCCAATAGCCACGTATAGGATGCCACTAGGTACACTGAGTGTTTGCTAGTATAATGGCTTGGTTAGAATGAGTTGTAGTGTGCAATGCAGGCAGATGTGCTCTGCTAATGTCTTTGCACTAGTGGGACTATAGCAAAGTCCAATAGCCACGTATAGGATGCCACTAGGTACACTGAGTGTTTGCTAGTATAATGGCTGAGTTTAAAAAAGTTAGAGTGTGCAATGCAGGCAGACGTGCTGCAAATATCGTTCCAATACTGTGAATAGACAAAAGTACAATAGCCACGTTTAGGATACAACTAGGTACACTGAGTGTTTGCTACTATAAATGGCTGAGTTTAAAAAAGTTTGAGTGTGCAATGCAGGCAGACGTGCTGCAAATAACGTTCCAATACTGTGAATTGACAAAAGTACAATAGCCACGTTTAGGATACAACTAGGTACACTGAGTGTTTGCTACTATAAATGGCTGAGTTTAAAAAAGTTAGAGTGTGCAATGCAGGCAGACGTGCTGCAAATATCGTTCCAATACTGTGAATAGACAAAAGTACAATAGCCACGTTTAGGATACAACTAGGTACACTGAGTGTTTGCTAGTATAATGGCTTAGTAACAATGAGTTGTAGTGTGCAATGCAGGCAGACGTGCTCTGCAAATGTCTTTGCACTAGTGGGACTATAGCAAAGTCCAATAGCCACGTTTAGGATGCCACTAGGTACACTGAGTGTTTGCTAGTAAAATTGCTTAGTTTAAAAAAGTTGGAGTGTGCAATGCAGGCAGATGTGCTCTGCTAATATCTTTGCACTAGTGGGACTATAGCAAAGTCCAATAGCCACGTATAGGATGCCACTAGGTACACTGAGTGTTTGCTAGTATAATGGCTTAGTTAAAATGAGTTTGAGTGTGCAATGCAGGCAGACGCGCTATGCAAATGTCTTTGCACTAGTGGGACTATAGCAAAGTCCAATAGCCACGTATAGGATGCCACTAGGTACACTGAGTGTTTGCTAGTATAATGGCTTGGTTTTAATGAGTTGGAGTGTGCAATGCAGGCAGACGCGCTCTGCAAATGTCTTTGCACTAGTGGGACTATAGCAAAGTCCAATAGCCACGTATAGGATGCCACTAGGTACACTGAGTGTTTGCTAGTATAATGGCTTGGTTAGAATGAGTTGTAGTGTGCAATGCAGGCAGATGTGCTCTGCTAATGTCTTTGCACTAGTGGGACTATAGCAAAGTCCAATAGCCACGTATAGGATGCCACTAGGTACACTGAGTGTTTGCTAGTATAATGGCTTAGTTAAAATGAGTTTGAGTGTGCAATGCAGGCAGACGCGCTATGCAAATGTCTTTGCACTAGTGGGACTATAGCAAAGTCCAATAGCCACGTATAGGATGCCACTAGGTACACTGAGTGTTTGCTAGTATAATGGCTTGGTTAGAATGAGTTGTAGTGTGCAATGCAGGCAGATGTGCTCTGCTAATGTCTTTGCACTAGTGGGACTATAGCAAAGTCCAATAGCCACGTATAGGATGCCACTAGGTACACTGAGTGTTTGCTAGTATAATGGCTTAGTTAAAATGAGTTTGAGTGTGCAATGCCGGCAGACGCGCTATGCAAATGTCTTTGCACTAGTGGGACTATAGCAAAGTCCAATAGCCACGTATAGGATGCCACTAGGTACACTGAGTGTTTGCTAGTATAATGGCTTGGTTTTAATGAGTTGGAGTGTGCAATGCAGGCAGACGCGCTCTGCAAATGTCTTTGCACTAGTGGGACTATAGCAAAGTCCAATAGCCACGTATAGGATGCCACTAGGTACACTGAGTGTTTGCTAGTATAATGGCTTGGTTAGAATGAGTTGTAGTGTGCAATGCAGGCAGACGCGCTCTGCAAATGTCTTTGCACTAGTGGGACTATAGCAAAGTCCAATAGCCACGTATAGGATGCCACTAGGTACACTGAGTGTTTGCTAGTATAATGGCTTGGTTAGAATGAGTTGTAGTGTGCAATGCAGGCAGACGCGCTCTGCAAATGTCTTTGCACTAGTGGGACTATAGCAAAGTCCAATAGCCACGTATAGGATGCCACTAGGTACACTGAGTGTTTGCTAGTATAATGGCTTAGTTATCAGTTGGAGTGTGCAGAGGACAAGAGGGTACAGTGGCAGGATTGTGGTGCTCTGGGTAGAGGAATGGAAGCCTGCCTTTCTATTCCCTCCTAATGGTGAAATGCAGGTAGGAAATCCCTGACCTGGGCTACACAGACGCTGTTGCTGTTTGCAGGACCTGTCACCTATGGCTCTCTGACCCTGCCGGTTGGAGCCCTTAAAAGGACTGCTATAAAGTGCTCTCCCTAAGCTGTCTAACGCTGTGTATGCAGCGCATACAGCTGTATCGGCTATAGGACTCAGGAAGACGGAGCTGCGACAGTGATGTCTGACACCAAAGACGCAGAAGGCAGATAATGGCGTCCGTGAAGAAAATGTCCGGTTTTATAATGCAGGGACATGTGACATGCAGATCCTATCACACATGCCGTTGCTTCTCTGGCTCAAAGTCCACTTAGCTGTGTGTGTGTCTGGGATTGGCTGACATGCTGGCCCGCCCCACAAGACGCGCGCGCTTAGGGAAGGAAGACAAGAAAAAAAAAAAAAAAAAATGGCGATCGCCATTATAGAAACAGCAGTGATCTGAAGGCGCTGTTCACGCACACTATACACTGAAATGTGATAATAGTTTGATTCACAGAGTGACTTACACTATTACAGCAGAAACCAAGCTATGATTTAGCTGTTTTTTGGCTGCTAGAACCGTTCTCGAACGTTTCTAGAACTACCGAGCTTTTGCAAAAAGCTCGAGTTCTAGTTCGATCTAGAACATGCCCCAAAATCACTCGAGCCGCGAACTGGAGAACCACGAACCACGAACCGCGCTCAACTCTAGTATTGTGTAGTTCATGTATGATTTTTGTTATATATATATATATATAGAGAGAGATGTTGTTGTGTGTAGTTACCAAGTGTTTGTGTAGGCGCTGTACATGTTCTGGGTGTTGTCTGGGTGTGACGGGGGGGTGAGAGCGGTGTTGTATGTGTGTTGCGTGTGTTGCGTTGTTTGTGGAGCGCTGTGTGTCTGTAGCGTTGTGTGTGTGTTGCGCGGTTTGTGTGTGTGTGGTGTGTTTTGGGGGGAGGTATGTTTTGTGCAATGTGTGTGTTGTGCGGTATGTGCGTATATTTGTGTGTGCCGCGGTGTTTGTGTGTTGGGTGTTGTGTGTGTGCAGCGTTGTCTGTGTGTGTGGGTGTCTGTGTAGGGCAGTTGTTTGTGGTTCCCAGTGTGTGTGTGTGTGTGTGTGTGTGGTGTGTTGTGCAGTGCGCGCGCGTGTGTGTGTGTGTGTGTGTGTGTGTGTGCATCAGCCTCTCTTCTCTCAGCCTACCTCTCCCAGCCTCCCTCCTCCCAGCCTCCCTCAGCATCAGCCTCCCTCTCCCAGCCTCCCCAGCATCAGTCTCCGCCAGCATCAGCCTCTCTCCTTCCAGCCTCCTCCAGCATCAGCCTCCCTCTCCCAGCCTTCCCCAGGATCAGCCTCTCTCCTCCCAGCCTCCGTCCTCCCAGCCTTCCCCAGCATCAGCTTTCCCCTCCCAGCCTCCCTCAGCATCAGCCTTCCCTAGCATCAGCCTCTCTCCTCCCAGCCTCAGCCTCTCTCCTTCCAGCCTCCCCCAGCATCAGCCTCTCTCCTTCCAGCTTCCCTCAGCATCAGCCTCCCCTTCCCAGCCTTCCTCAGGATCAGCCTCTCTCCTCCCAGCCTCCTTCCTCCCAGCCTCCTTCCTCCCAGCCTCCCTCAGCATCAGCCTTCTGCTCCCAGTCTCCCCCAGCATCAGCCTCCCCATGCATCAGCCTCCACCAGCATCAGCCTCTCTCCTTCCAGCCTTTCTCCTTCCAGCCTCCCCCAGCATCAGCCTCCCCTTCCCAGCCTTCCCCAGGATCAGCCTCTCTCCTCCCAGCCTCCTTCCTCCCAGCCTCCCTCAGCATCAGCCTTCCGCTCCCAGTCTCCCCCAGCATCAGCCTCCCCAAGCATCAGCCTCCACCAGCATCAGCCTCTCTCCTTCCAGCCTCCCCCAGCATCAGCCTCTCTCCTTCCAGCCTCCCTCAGCATCAGCCTCCCGTTCCCAGCCTTCCCCAGGATCAGCCTCTCTCCTCCCAGCCTCCTTCCTCCCAGCCTCCCTCAGCATCAGCCTTCCCCTCCCAGTCTCCCCCAGCATCAGCCTCCCCAAGCATCAGCCTCCACCAGCATTAGCCTCTCTCCTTCCAGCCTCCCCCAGCATCAGCCTCCCCAAGCATCAGCCTCCACCAGCATCAGCCTCCCTCGTCCCAGCCTCCCCCTCCCAGCCTCCCCCAGCATCAGCCTCTCTCCTCCCAGCCTTCCCCATGATCAGCCTCTCTGCTCCCAGCCTCCTCCAGCACGCCGTGCTCCTCTGCCGACACTCACACACCCGATCGCATCCACTCACACACACCCGATCGCATCCACTCACACACACCCGATCGCATCCACTCACACACACCCGATCGCATCCACTCACACACACCCGATCGCATCCACTCACACACATCCGATCGCATACACTCACACACACAGACACTGACGATATCGCACATACGCGCTTATACTCACAACATCCGGGGATATCACATGCTTCTGGCCATGTGATCCTCCGGCAGGTCCTGGAAGATCACAACAGCACAGTATCGCCGCCGAGAAGCAAGCGATATCCCAGGATGTTGTGAGTATGTGGATGCGATGTGATGTGTGTGTGAGTGAGTGTGATCTGATTTGTGTGTGTGTATGTGTGTGCTGTTATGTGTGTGCTGTTATGTGTGTGCTGTTATGTGTGTGCTGTTATGTGTGTGTGCTGTTATGTGTGTGTGCTGTTATGTGTCTGTATTTTCCGGCGCTGCAGGACCTTGATGTGTGGATGCGATGTGATGTGTGTGTGAGGTGTGTGTGAGAGTGAGTGTGAGCCGGTGTACACTGGTAACTATGATACACATCGGGTAACTAAGGGACCTTAGTTACCCGATGTTTATAATGGTTACCAGCTTTCACGGCCTCCGTGAAGATCCCAGCATCGCAAGGTTATGTCTGGCGCTGCTGGGATCCTGACGGAGCCGGTGTAGAAGCAAGCGATATCCCAGCATGTTGTGATGTGTGAGGTGTGTGTGAGGTGAGTGTGAGAGTGAGTGTGATCTGATGTGTGTGTGTGTGTACTCACCTGGGAATCGGAGCTCCGTGTCAGTTGGGCCAGAGCGAGCGTGCATTGCGTGAGGGGGGCGGGGCCTGCAGAGAGCCGGGGCGAGAGGCCAATCCGTGTGGGGGGGCGGGGCCATGGCGAGCCCAGCGGCCAATCAGCTTTGTGTCACCGTAAGGACACAATTTCGGAGCATGACAGACAGACAGACAGACAGAATAAGGCAATTATATATATAGATATAGTGCTGGTCAAAAGTATTGGCATCTCTGCAATTCTGTCAGATAATACTCAGTTTCTTCCTGAAAATGATTGCAATCACAAATTCTTTGGTATTATCTTCATTTAATTTGTCTTCAATGAAAAAAAAAAATTGTAATAAAGCCAAATTGGATATAGTTCCACACCAAACATAAAAAAGGGGGTGGACAAAAGTATTGGCACTGTTTGAAAAATCATGTGATGCGTCTCTAATTTGTGTAATTAACAACACCTGTAACTTACCTGTGGCACCTAACAAGTGTTGGCAATAACTAAATCACACTTGCAGCCAGTTGACATGGATTAAAGCTGACTCAACCTCTGTCCTGTGTCCTTGTGTGTACCATATTGAGCATGGAGAAAAGAAAGAAGACCAAAGAACTGTCTGAGGACTTGAGAATCCAAATTGTGAGGAAGCATGAGCAATCTCAAGGCTACAAGTCCATCTCCAAAGACCTGAAAGTTCCTGTGTCTACGGTGCGCAGTGTCATCAAGCAGTTTAAAGCCCATGGCACTGTGGCTAACCTCCCTAGATGTGGAAGGAAAAGAAAAATTGACGAGAGATTTCAACGCAAGATTGTGCGGATGGTGGATAAAGAACCTCGACTAACATCCAAACAAGTTCAAGCTCCCCTGCAGTCCAAGGGTACAACAGTGTCAACCCATACTATCAGTCGGCGTCTGAATGAAAAGGGGCTGTATGGTAGGATACCCAGGAAGACCCCACTTCTTACCCCGAGACATAAAAAAGCCAGGCTGGAGTTTGCCAAAACTTACCTGAGAAAGCCTAAAACGTTTTGGAAGAATGTTCTCTGGTCAGATGAGACAAAAGTAGAGCATTTTGGGAAAAGCCATCAACATAGCGTTTACAGGGAAAAAAAAGAGGCATTCAAAGAAAAGAACACGGTCCCTACAGTCAAACATGGCAGAGGTTCCCTGATGTTTTGGGGTTGCTTTGCTGCCTCTGGCACTAGACTGCTTGACCGTGTGCATGGCATTATGAAGTCTGAAGACTACCAACAAATTTTGCAGCATAATGTAAGGCCCAGTGTGAGAAAGCTGGGTCTTCCTCAGAGGTCATGGGTCTTCCAGCAGGACAATGACCCAAAACACACTTCAAAAAGCATTAGAAAATGGTTTGATAGAAAGCACTGGAGACTACTAAAGTGGCCAGCAATGAGTCCAGACCTGAACCCCATAGAACACCTGTGAAGAAATCTCAAAATGGCAGTTTTGAGAAGGCACCCTTCAAATCTCAGGGACCTGGAGCAGTTTGCCAAAGAAGAATGGTCTAAAATTCCAGCAGAGCATTGTAAGAAACTCACTGATGGTTACCGGAAGGGGTTGTTCGCAGTTATTTTGGCTAAAGGTTGTGCAACCAAGTATTAGGCTAAGGGTGCCAATAGTTTTGTCTGGCCCATTTTTGGAGTTTTGTGTGAAATGATCAATGATTTTTGTTTCATTCTCTTTTGTGTTTTTTCATTGCAAGCAAAATAAATGAAGATAATAATACCAAAGAATTTGTGATTGCAATCATTTTCAAGAACAAACTGAGTATTATCTGACAGAATTTCATGGGTGCCAATACTTTTAGTCAGCACTGTATATATATAAAGATATATGAGAAAAAATTCCAGCCGCACACTGTGAAAAACCAAAATAAATTCTACCTTATAACATAAATGGAGGTATTTAGAATATTATAATGGCCATTGTACTACCAGCCCAGCGCCCCTTCACGGCAACCTCCTTTGCTGGGTCCTACACTACACTGCATCTTCTCTGGGTTTTAAAAACCTACAAGATCAGCTGGTGAACAAATATATATATATATAACATCTGAGAGTGGAGTTTGTATGTATGCATGTATCTATCTGTTGTCTATCTATCTATGTATGTATCTATATATCTATCAGTTATCTATCTATCCATCCATGTATGTATTTATGAATCTATCTATATGCCTATCTCTTATCTATCTACAATATTTATCTAATTATCTATGTATCTATCTATCTATCTATATATCCATCTATGTATGTATCTATGTATTTATCTATCACTTATCTATCTAACTACAGTATCTATCTACTAACGTCCTATCTATGTCTATATATCTATGTATCTATTATATATCTATCTACCTATGTAAGTGTCTGTCTATCTATCAATCTATATATCTACTATATATCTAGCTCTTATCGCTCTATCTATCTATTATCTTTTTATCTATGTGTCTATCTACCTATCTCTCTTTCTATGTAAAGGTACGACGCTCCACCGATCCCACCAGCGATCTGACCTGGCAGGAATCGCTGGAGCGTCGCTACATGGTCGCTGGTGAGCTGTCAAACAGGCAGATCTCCACAGCGATCAGAGATCAGCCACCAGCGACCCGTGTAACGACGCTGTGCTTGGTAACCATAGTACACATCGGGTTACTAAGCAAAGCGCTTTGCTTATAGTTACCCGATGTGTACCTTGGCTACTTGTGCAGGGAGCCGGCTTCTAGAAGGTGCAGACGCTGGTAACCAAGGTAAATATCAGGTAACCAAGCAAAGCCTTTGCTTAGTTACCCAATGTGTACCTTGGTTACCAGCGTCCGCAGAAGCCGGCTCCCTGCACATTCAAATTGTTGCTCTCTCGCTGTCAAACACAGTGATGTGTGCTTCACAGCGGGATAGCAATGACCAAAAAATGGTCCAGGACATTCAGCAGCAACCGGCGACCTCACAGCAGGGGCCAGGTCGTTGCTGGATGTCACACACAGCAACATCACTACCAAGATCGCTGTTGCGTCACAAAAACCGTGACTCAGCAGCGATGTCGCTAGCGATGTCGCTTAGTGAGACGTGGCCTTAAGAGCCGAGGGCTAATAGACTGATATACTGGGCTCAAACTCTAAAAAGACAAGGGAGAAAAGTAGAATTCTCGTGATATATATATATATATATATATATATATATATATATAAAAATATATAGAACAAGAATAGCATTCAACAAAGCATTTTAGACAACCACAGGAACAATTCAGGGATTTTGGACAGAAACTGTTGCTCGCATGAATTGCACTATTTTATATATGTATAAATAAGTATTTTTTCTATACTTCATTCCTAACCTACTAACCTAGGGTCTACCCGGCTTTGTGCAAATGCTCTCTGTCGCACCTGGAGAGTCTGGCACCTGAGCTCACCAAAGATAAGACGCTGGAGCCTCGCGGCACATGTAAGGTGAGGGGTGAGGGTCCTGTTGTGGATTTTGGATTGCAGCTCTGCTTCGGCTTATTCCTCCTACTGGAAAGCACAGTGAGCGCTTCACAGGTAATAACCACTATATGACATGTACCACATGCCACAATTGGTGCTCCTCTATTGCTCCATAAGAGCAAACTACAAGCTCTCTATTGCCTAGGCATTTCTACTACTCAAAAAGTAGCAGTAATCTGTTCCTAAGAAGCATTAGGATTTCAAATGACTTGGAAGTTGGCACAAACACCGGATATATATGAGTAGATCTTAAGGCTGCTTTACACCAGACAATCTATCGTGCGATAGATCGTCGGGGTCACGGTGTTTGTGACGCACATCCGGCGTCGCTGGCGATGCCGGCCTGTGTGACACCTCCTAGCGACGCAGTATCGCTCACAAATCGTGAGTCGTGTACTGGTCGCTAGGTTCCATAATATCGGTTCTGAAATCGGGCGCCGGTTGTTCATCGTTCCCGTGGCATCACACGTCGCTCCTTGTGACACCACGGGAGCGATGAACATCGCGTACCTGCCTCCCGCGTCAGCCGCCGGCTCTATGTGGAAGGAAGGAGGTGGGCGGGATGTTTACATCCTGCTCATCTCCGCCCCTCCGCTTCTATTGGCCGGCGGCCGTGTGACGTCGCTGTGACGCCGAACGTCCCTCCCACTCCAGGAAGTGGACGTTCGCCGCCCACAGCGTGGTCGCACGAGAGGTAAGTATGTGTGATGGGGGTTACCGACTTTGTGCGCCATGGGCAGCGATTTGCCCGTGACGCAAAAAGGACGGGGGCGGGTACGATCGATTGTGAAATTGCACAATCGGTCGTACCATGTAAAGCAGCCTTTACCATGATCATCATGATCCAGTCTCGGCAGAAAAGTCAGCAGTAATTCTACTAGATGTGTTTAGCTTCTCTCAATATTAGTGAATTATATGATAAATAAGGTATATGCAATAGGGTCTAATCCCAATATATTAAGGTGAAACAATGGTGGTGGGCTCACCTGTCAGGGCTGTGAGTAGCACAACCACCATAGAAGTACATCAGCTGCTGCACAAACATGAAGAGTGAATACCGATGGATAGTGGAGTGAATCTGCACTGCTGAGGGTGTCCTGAGGAAGGAGTTGGATTAACCCTGAAACGCGCAGACAATAAACCACTTTCTGTAATCCTGATCCTGTATGGTTTATTGATCAGCAGAGCAGATTCACTCCACTCCCCACTGGTATTCCATATTAGTGGATTGAGAGAAGCTGGATATGTCTAGTCGGCATGTGACCATAAGTATGCCACTCACACACATGCCGTCATGAAACCGCCTGCACCAGATATATTGGAGAATTATGAAAGCGTGTACAGAGCATGCTGTGAGGATTCAGCAGTCTGCTGACTGCAGACTATGTCCCAAGCCCAGATTCAATGTCCCAATTCAATTAAACAGAAGTAGGAAACCACAGCACAAAATAGTGTTATTCATCATCTTACTTGTCATCAGTCAACGGCTCGGGTAACGCTTAGTTATTTCACTACTTTGTTATATATATTAGATTTTTTTCTATTTTTTTTGCAAGTAATCTTGATGCCTGGCTTCTTTACATCTATGCAAATGGATGTACTACCATGGAAATGCTATTAAATGTGATAGTGAATGTAATTCCTAGCTAGCAGGCCAAAAGGTCTAAACACTGCTGGAATATTCATAAGGATTGTGTTTCCCTAGAGAATCCCCTGAGTGTTAGTTCCAGAAGAAAATAGATTATCTTTGCTGTATGCACCATATTGTAGTCAAGCTTCCTATCCAGAACCATTATAAATGTGATGAAGTTATTGGACTGTAGCAGCGGAGATGACTTTATGGCGGTTAAATAAGGCATTCAAGGAAAAGTTCCTCTAAAATGAACAGTACAAATCAATTGTTTTTATTTTCTTAATGACCCAGGTGAACACTAGGGGGCAGTGTGGCTGTTTAGAAGAATATCCTCCTGCTAGCTCAGTTACACATTTGTACCAGTCTTTTAAGAAATCCTCTTGAACTGACTTTGAACTAAAAAAAAAATCAAAAAAAAAAAATCATTGTTACGTATAATGAGATACAAGCCTTTTGGACTTGGGCTACTCATAATTAGTCTTAGATCTGATGCCTTTTTATGTGAAAGAACAACAAGCTATGAAGATAGCAACTCCAACATGTCCTATACAGTGCAACAATGTATGACCACCTCTCTATAGTGTCCTCTCCATAGGACCCTGGTCAGTTACTTAGTAATAAGTACCATTGATTCAGTAATGCCATTACACAGGAGCGGCCTTTGTGCTGACACCCAGGATCTACAGTCTCTATAGCATTACACTCCACTTTTTATAATGATCCCATTTTATATATAACCCATAAACTGTGCCAAGCAAACAGATCACAAGTCCCCATTCCCCCGTCACTTTGCAAAGTAATAATTTCCATGTCCAAATCCATTTCTTTTCTACTTGTGAAATCTCTAAGCCATCAGCAAGGAGGATAGTTCACATGAAAACTAATTACATAAAATCAATATTTAATCACAGCACAGCATCCAGATCTTGCAGAAAAAAAATCCTTTTAAAATCTACTGCAATATACAAATTGGCTTCCTCCTCCTTTAATTTACACATGCCAAGGCTTAGATTATTCTTTATTTATTTATTAGGGTTTATTATTTTATGCTATTACAATTTAATGGATTACAGATTTATGTCCTAAGGCTTTACCTGTACAAATATGTTTATTTGTATATTTATTACACACACCTATACACAGATTTAGATAGAAAGATGCAGGCACATAGCATTACCTATCTTCAACAAATATACACACATAATATATTAATGTACATGTAGATGGGCACTGCAGAACATGATAGATATTTAGATAGATTCATGATAGATAGATAGATAGATAATAGATAGATAGAATCCTAGATAGATAGATAGATAGATAGATAGATACATGATAGACAGATAGATAAGAAACATGATAGATAGATACATGATAGACAGATAGATAAGAAACATGATAGAGGGATAGATAGAGACATGATAGACAGGTAGATAAGAAACATGATAGAGGGATAGATAATAGATGGAGAGATAGATAGATAATGGATGGATAGATAGATAGATAATGGATGGATAGATAGATAGATAATGGATGGATAGATAGATAGATAGATAGATAATAGATGGATAGATAGATAGATAGATAATGGATGGATAGATAGATAATGGATGGATAGATAGATAATAGATGGATAGATGATAGATAGGTAGATAGATAGAGAGATAGATAGATAATAGCTAGATAGATAAATAGATGGATGGATAGATAGATGATAGATAAATAGAGAGACATGTGATAGATGGATCATAGATAGATAGATAGATAGATAATAGATAGATACAAACACTCATACTACTATACACCTATACAAATATGACTTACCTGCGACAAAAACACAGATATGCTAATATTGATATTTATAAGGATATTATGAGATATGTGATTGATGGATAGATAGATAGATAGATAGATAGATAGATAGATAGATAAATAGATAGATGGATAGATAGAGGGATAGATAAATAGATAGATAAATAGAGGGATAGATAGATAAATAGATAGATAGATAGAGGGATAGATAGATAAATAGATAGATAGATAGATAGATAGAGGGATAGATAGATAGATAAATAGATAGATAGATAGAGGGATAGATAGAGGGATAGAGGGATAGATAGATAGATAGATAGATAAATAGATAGATAAATAGATAGATGGATAGATAGAGGGATAGATAGATAGATAGATAGATAAATAGATAGATAGGTAGATAGAGGGATGGATAGATAGATAAATAGATGGATAGATAGATGGATAGATAGAGGGATAGATAGATAGATGGATAGATACTATAGAAAGATAGAGGGATAGATATATAGATAATGGATAGATAGATAAATAGATGGATAGATAATGGATAGATAGATGGATAGCTAATGGATAGATAGATGATAGGTAGATAGATACAGGGATAGATAGATGGATAGATAATGGTTAAAGACAACATAATGTTGTTTGTATTTAAAAATAAATAAATATATATACAATTGTCCTTTTCCTTAAAATGTGGGTGCCCAAACATTGTGAGACCTTTTGGTATAGTCCATAGAATTCTCCATACACTTTATAAATGAGCAGTCTGTGGTACCTACTTTATTGCTCTATTCCTCAGTCCCCACATTTTCTGTATTTTCTTCCTATTCTCTGTATGTAGGACGTGTCAGTGCAAATAAGAGATTGTCAGGATAAATACCCCATAATAATCAGGGATTGATCACATTATATATATATACAGTATATATGGATTTAGCATCCAGTTATAGTCTTGCTGAATGTTTTTACCATTAAAATTCCATTTACAATGGTGTATATTATACATATAGATCTATATGTATTTCCTTCCTCATATCTATCCATTATCTATCTATCAATTATTTATCTATCCATTATATATCTATCTATCTATCCATCTATCTATCCATTATCTATCTATCCATCTATCTATCCATTATCTATCTATCCCTCTATCTAGCTATCTATCCATTATCTATCCCTCTATCTAGCTATCTATCCATTATCTATCCCTCTATCTATCTATCTATGTATCTATCTATCCCTCTATCTACCCCTCTATTCACTATCTATCTATCTATCCCTCTATCTACCCCTCTATTCACTATCTATCTATCTATCTATCCCTCTATCTATCCCTCTATCCACTATCTATCTATCTATCTATCTATCCCTCTATCTATCCCTCTATCTACCCCTCTATTCACTATCTATCTATCTATCTATCCCTCTATCTATCCCTCTATCCACTATCTATCTATCTATCTATCTATCCCTCTATCTATCCCTCTATCTATCCCTCTATCCACTATCTATCTATCTATCCCTCTATCTATATATCTATCCCTCTATCTATCCCTCTATCTATCTATCTATCTATCTATCCCTCTATCTATCCCTCTATCCACTATCTATCTATCTATCCCTCTATCTATCTATCTATCTATCCCTCTATCTATCCCTCTATCTATCTATCTATCTATCTATCTATCCCTCTATCTATCCCTCTATCCACTATCTATCTATCTCTCTATCTATCCCTCTATCTATCCCTCTATCTATCTATCTATCTATCTATCTCTCTATCTATCTATCCCTCTATCCACTATCTATCTATCCCTCTATCTATCTATCCCTCTATCTCTCTCTGTCCCTTTCTCTGCAGGCAGAGCTGTACGTCCATGTACACATAGTGGCCAGAAGTTGTGTGCAGAGCGCCCATTACCGGAGCTGTCCCCCGTCCTGTGCCCTCCTCATTGTGGCAGGGCTGTTGTGAGGCAGAGCCAGTGACAAAGGCTCCGGGCTGCTCTTGCTGCCGGCGGCTGTAGAAGTCTCCTGCGCCGTCTCCCTGTGTCG
The DNA here is from genome assembly GCF_048569485.1 of Anomaloglossus baeobatrachus. Classification (NCBI taxonomy): domain Eukaryota; kingdom Metazoa; phylum Chordata; class Amphibia; order Anura; family Aromobatidae; genus Anomaloglossus; species Anomaloglossus baeobatrachus. The sequence continues at coordinate 686,228,379 of NC_134353.1, read as the reverse complement.
CCCCCTCACTACCTCGCCACCCCCTTACTACCTCGCAGCCCCCCGCACTGCCTCGCAGCCCCCCTTACTACCTCGCCACCCCCTTACTACCTCGCCACCCCCTTACTACCTCGCAGCCCCCCGCACTACCTCGTCGCCTGCGAGGTGCACGGTCTGGTGTCATGTGCCCGGACCACCTTATCCGCCGTGGCCCCGCCCCCTCCGTGCGATCACATTGGCTGGGGCCGCTGTGAGCGATTCATCGCTGAAATGCAAAACTTGTTGCTGGCGCACGGGGCTGAGGACACAGTGCGGGAGCTCACACCGGACTCGGACGCCGCAGCACCGGGCAGCTCCTGCCATGCAGGTGGCACGGATGAGAGTTGCAGCCAGTCGGATGTGCAGGCAGTGAGCGGAGGGTGACTTGTGCCCTGCACCGGGTGCCATTGCCAGCAGGCCCGGCACACTGCACCATGTGAGCTGGTCGCACTCGGACCCCGCACACGGTGTCACCGGAGAGGACTGTCATGACTTATTGATCCGTGTGTGGAATTATGTTCGGGCTGGAGCAGTTTGAGCCACAGATCAATAGCAGAAGCGCTGGCCAAGGAGACAGGAGCTTCCCCCAGCCCGGGCTGAACATGAGCTCCCACTTCAAGAGCCCTGCATTCCACTCCGGGGGCACGGCTGCCGCTGTGGACCCCTCTATAGGAGCTATGACCGAGCCTGCCATGATGGGCATGAACCTCAACATGAACGGAGAGCCTTATGGGTACCATGCCAGGGGGCACTCCGAGATCCACGCTGGTGGCATGCATGGCTTCTACAACAACCAGCAGCAGCATCATGGGCACCCCAGCAGCCACCCTCACCAGCATCATCCTCACTTCAGTGGCAACTTTGGTGGTCCTGCTGATGCCACAGCATCTTGTTTGCATGGTGGTCGTCTCATGGGTTACAACAATAATCTTGGAAATCAACAAGCCTTTGGTGAAGGATACGAACAGTTGGCAGAGAACCAGGCAGGAGAAGGCTTTGGCCAGCAGAGAACAGGTAACCTACCTGAATTTCAACATCCCAACCCTACTGCCTCTAACCATGCTGTCCCTGCTCCCTGCCTGCCCCTAGACCAGTCCCCAAACCGAGCTGCCTCCTTCCATGGGCTTCCTTCATCCACCTCTTCTGATTCTCATACTTTGGAACAAAGGAGAATCCACAATCAAGGAGGTGTGGATCCACTGGAATACAATTACCCCAGCGATGCCCCAGCGGGACACTTTGAGGTACCTGTCTTTTCTCCTTCTGATTCTGAGGGGCATTATGGTGCTGGGAGACAGGTCTCCACTGGTTCTTTTCCTGGTGCTTCTGTTTTGCCAAGACCTCCTGGAATGGTGGGCATGACTAAGGTTCACCCACAGCAACAGCACGGGGTGTTCTTTGAGAGGTTTGGAGGTACTCGAAAAATGCCAGTGGGCATGGAGCCTGCAGTGAATGCCAGGCATCCCCTCATGCAACAGCAACAGCAGACAGGTTTACTTGCCAGACAAAACTCTTGCCCGCCAGCAATTACCAGGCAGCAGCAAACTGAAGGCAGTACCTCAAACCCAAATCTGCCAGACAATGGACCAGTAATGCAGAACCAGCATTCGCAGTTTGAGTACCCCATTCAAAGACTGGAGAATAGAAATATGCATCCTTATTCTGAGTCAATGTTCAGTATGCAGCAGGGACCTTCTCAGCAACCTCCAAATCAAAGATTGCAGCACTTTGATGCCCCTTACATGAATGTTACCAAAAGGCCCAGGTTTGACTTTGCGAATAACCATGGTGTTGATAACTGTGCTGCCTGGAATAACAGCAGCATTCACAATGCTGGCATGGACAGTCACCTTTCTCCTTCCACCTATCCTGGACTCCCAAGTGACTATACTCCCCAAGTGCCAGAAAGCTTTCCCCCTGGTCCAGCATTGCAGCACCCAGGCCCAGACCACCAGTCCATTCAACAGAGGCAAAACGCAGCAATGATGATTAAACAAATGGCTTCCAGAAACCAACAACAGAGAATGAGACAGGCAAATTTACAGCAATTGGGCCATCACGGGGATGTTAATCAAAGCAGCATTGTCCATGGAGGTCAAGTGGGGACTATGCCACAGCCTAACTTTGATCGTGAAGGGGGAAGGATTGGTAATTTTGACCCTCAAAATCCACATGTGGGTCAGGAAAATGCCTGGTTTCCTGGACCTCACCCACCAGGAGATATTCTGCAGAGGAGGATGGGTGGGTCGAGTATTCCCGCTGATCCCGCGTCCCATGATATAAATTTACAACAGAATGGGTCAAATATGATTTTTAGGCCAGGTGTCAATAGGATGGGTCTTCAGGAGTCATTAGGGATGCCAGGCGAGGGGCACGTTCAGGCCTTACATTCTCCAAATATGCACTCTCAGTTTGGAAACAATATTACTAACTTGGCTCAAATGCAGTCACCGGGTGGAGGGGTGGGCATGAATAGTACTACAACTGAACGGAGAGGACCCCCAGATTTCACAACACCAGGTATAGGACAGCAGTCAGGGTTTCCATTTGTTGGATCAAATAGACAGTCAACACCACATAACCCAACAGGTGTAAATTCATCCCCAAGTTCCTACCCACCTCAGTCAGATTTCCAAGCAAGCCAGCGCTCCACAGCTAGCAAATTGGGAGCACTGTCCCTAGGTTCATTCAATAAACCTGCTGCAAAAGAAAATATGTTTGGACAAAGCTGTTTAGCTGCCCTTTCCACAGCCTGTCAGAATATGATTGCTAGCTTAGGTGCCCCAAACCTCAATGTAACATTTAATAAAAAAAGTCAGGCCGAGGGGAAAAGAAAGCTGAGCCAAACGGAGAATGAACTAAATAACAACAGTGGAAATGGTACTAATTCTGAATATTTCCCTGGGGGCTCTTCTCAAGCCAGTCAGGGGCCTGGTGCTTCCAGTAATAACAGCAAACCTGCAGGGCAAAATGGGGCATCCCAACCCACACAGGGAGAAACAAGTCTTTCCCCAAACTACAATATTGACGTGACTCCTGGCAATGATGGCAAACCAGTAACTGGTGGTGGACGTGGGAGGGGAAGGAGAAAAAGAGACAGTGGACATGTGAGCCCAGGTAATTATTTTGATAAATATTCTGCAGACAGTGGGGCCGCTGTTGTCAGCCCAGGGCAACAGGGCCAGTCTGCAAATACAGTTGAGCCTGGTGGGACACAGCATGACAAGCCTTTGACTTCTCCATCTTGGGCTAAAGGTGGTGAGCTACTACTTGGTGATCAACCGGACCTCATGTCGTCTTTGGACAGTGGAATTCAAAGTGTGACTAAATCAGATAGTAGCTCACCTCATGTTGACTTCTCTGAAGATGTCAACACTACATATGGCAACGAAGATGAAGTTTCTTCTAGTTCAGATAACAACATATCTAAACCAAGTAACTGTCCTTTGGTAACAGGGTCTCCAAAAATTCAACGGAACGAACATGGACTTCTTAATGGACAAAAACCAATGGGTCTAAGTATTCTAAATAACACTACCTCTCTCCCGGACAGTTATGGGTTGAGCAGTACTGGAGCTGGCCACCCTGGCACT